>NC_091170.1:6190100-6292600 GCF_040958095.1 Procambarus clarkii | reverse complement strand
ATTAAGACAAAAGTTTAGAGGTCTCAAGCGTGCACCAGATCAGACAGTTACAGATTTTGTTCGAGTAAAAGAGTCAATTTTTGACAGGTGGCTAAACCGAAATGATACTCATAATATTTTGTCCCTTAAGCAGCTCATCCTAGTTGAAGAACTTTTATCTTGTTTGCCTGTAAAGTTGACCATGACACTAGCCACAGGTAGACGTTCTTACAAGGATGTTCATGAGTTAGCTATATTGGCAGATGAACATGAGACGATTTTTAAGATACCATATAACAATTTTAACATGGCACCAAAAACATTCACTTCTAGGCAGGAAATCCTGAGAGGTCAAAGAACAGTCAATATCATGCAAAGTCTGTTCTTACGGCCAGGGCAGACCAAGCATCTAATAAATCTAAGGGTACTGTTAACCTTAGTAAAGCTACATCAGTTTTGACAAATTCGACTGATGTGAAACAATGTAATTATTGTCACAAGAAAGGGCATGTTGTTCGTCATTGTTTCAGGTTACATCCAAAATTACGACCAAATGCCTTGGTGGTGAGTAAAAGTAGGTAAGGTGATAATTCTGAGACATTTTGTAAGGGGTTAGCCACAGTGGCTTGCTGATATTGACCCTTACATGATTCATGCTAAAATGGTTGGAGTGGTAGACAAGTGGATTCCTGTAGTTATGTTTAGAGACACTGGTGCATCGTTAACCTTGATTACTTCCAGTATGTTGTCCAAAGACAAAATGATTGACCTGGACGAAGTAATTCTTATACAGGGTATGGTTGGAGTAGTGCAACATGTTCCCCTCATGCAAGTTTACATTAAATCCCCCCTATACTCCTGGTCTATGTACTGTAGGTATGTGTGATACCTTACCTATTTCTGGTGTCGATATAATTCTTGGAAATGACATTGCCGGCACTATGATAAACAGTCATCTTCCCATCATGTTCAATGACCCAGGCAGAGTTCTCTCAGCAACGAGTGAGATTGCTCCTGAAGTGTATGCAGCCTGCACAGTCACCAGATCTCAAGTCGCCAAGTCCCAGAGTGATGTTTCCAAACCTACAACCGGAGGGATGGCTGGAAAACCTTCAACGTTAGAACCGGAAATCAACTTGGTTGACACTTTTATGTCTAGGTTGGATGAAGTTAGTACAGTTGAGGGAGTTGTGCCAAGTTAGGAAGCTGTACCTCCTGTTACTACCTCTTCCCCTAATTTGATGTTAAATTCTACACTTTAACCCAACTTCAACAGAGTGATCCTAGTTTAAATGCCTGTTTTTCTGAAGCTGTTAAGGAGGAGGATGCGTTGGCAGATGATGTTGGATATTTCCTCCGAGATCAGATGCTGATGAGACGATGGAGAACTAAGTTATCTCCCTCTTCAGAGGACTGTGAGTGTTTCCGAGCTTGTAGTCCCCAAAGCATACCGTAAACAAGTCCTCTCAGCTGCCCACGACGATCCATTAAGCGATCACCAAGAGATTAGTCGAATGTTATACCAGGTATCAAATTATTTTTATTTGCCCAGTCTTAAAAAATATATTGGTAAATATTGTAGACAGTGTGTAACCTGTCAAATAGTGGGTAAACCTAATCAGAGTGTACCTAAAGCTTCCCTGCATCCAATTGTAGTTCCAAGTGAACCTTTTTCCCACATCATTATCGATTGTGTATAAGGATTGTGCCTTTGAATAGGACAAAGTCAGGTCATGTATTTTTAATAGCCTTAATGTGTGCCACATCCAAGTTTCCAGAAGTTTATCCTGTAAGAAACATAAGAGCAAAGACAGTTATTCATCATATGACGAAATTCTGTACTTTGTTTGGACTACCTCGAGTTATCCAGACTGACAACGGTAGCAATTTTCGGTCTGCAGAGTTCAAACGATTTTGTGAGAAGTAACAAATAGAACATTGCGTGTCCAGTGCTTATCATCCACAAAGTCAAGGTGCCTTGGAGAGATTTCACCAGACTATGAAGCAGATGATACGAACTGTTGGTGAAGACTCCAGACGTACTTGGGATGAGGACTTACCTTTTATCTTGTTTGCAGCTCGAAATGGTTTACAACATTCTTTGGGCTGATCCCCGTTCCAATTAGTTTTTGGACAAAGAGTGAGAGGCCCAATCCAGATCCTGAGTGAAAGCATGTTGGGAAACGTCTCTCTCCCTGATGGAAATCGTCTGTTGATTAAGATCCAGTCGAAGTTGAAGAAGTACCAAGACGTGGCAAGCGAGCACCTGAAGAAGTTGCAGTTGAAGATGACACAGAACCATGACAAGAAGTTCAGGGTGAAGTTGAGACGTTTTCAGCCAGGTGATCTTGTTCTTGTTTTAAAGTCCAGAGTGGAAACTGCTTTAGCTCATCATTTTGAAGGTTCGTTTGAAGTTATTTGCAGACGTTCTGAGTTAACTTATAAAATTAAAAGTCTGCAGGACCCTTCCAAGATTTTGGTAGTGCACATAAATAGGTTAAAAGCATTTCAAGGCTCCAGGCCAGTGTCATATGTGGTACAGGACACAGTCACCCCTGAGAACCATATATCTGATGACTTGTCTAATCCTACCATTAGTAATTCTAGCTTTGAGGAGATGATGGGACATTTGGATAAGGTTAAACAGGGAGAGTTGAGAATGTTACTACACCAGTATTCTAATAAGTTTCGAGAAGTTCCTACCCAGACCTCTGTTCTGAGCTCACAGGTCAAAATATTCAGCTCACATATTCAGCTCAAATATTCAGCTCACAGACACCACCCCTATTCGTGTGCATCCGTATAGAGTATCTCCAGAAAAAGAGAGATATTATCAGGAGGGAAGTGGAGTTCCTCCTGGAAAATGGTTAAGTTACACCCAGTCAGAGTTCCTGGTGTTCACCATGTTGTTAGTTCCTAAACCGAATGGGAGTTGGCGCCTGTGTACTGATTACAGGCGGTTAAATAGGGTAGCTGAAGTAGAGACTTTCCCATTTCCATTGCTTGAGGATTGTATAGACCAAATCGGTCACTGTGGGAACCGACCTATGAGATTTATATTTATTTAATTTATATGAATTTATATTTACATTAATTTATATATATTACGATAGCAATTTGTATGATGTTTAGTGGACTGTATTTATGCAATAATCTCACAAATCGATCCCTACACATTAGGGGGATTTATAATAAATTTATGTATATACAGCCAATCAAACTACAGTATTAAACTACATATATTAGTAAATAAATTGAGTAGGTGCCTTATCTTATTGTATGGTAGGCTTAGTCCACCAGGTATAACTAGGATGTAGACACTAAATAATCCTCGTGAGAGGCTAGCAGCCACCACCCAAGTAACTGATGCACCAAGATTAATTCTTGCTTCTTATTCCTGTTCCAGTCAAAGGGCACTAGCTGTAAAGCCGGAATCCTAATATATGACAGCTCTATCAGAGAAAACATTTACATTATTAGATAAGGACCAAGGCTTAATTACCTGTGTTGAGTCGATCGTTCATGTTCTAACCGGAAATAATCCTATCTAACTTAACATTACTGGCCAATAATGACTTTGATAAGATTTCGGAAAGACACTTCCCTTGTGGTTGTTGACAGCGTGTTGATGATGGTAGAACACTAATTTGATCTCCATAACACTTCGTCCAAGAGAATTATAGGAGCAGAATTTGCTCCAACGACTCTGGTCTTAACAATGACTGACCTCACCACTCTTGATGCTCCTGGCTCTCTTTGTCCAGATGTCAGTAACTGATAGAAGGGTCACATTTACTCTATTTTGATACTGATAAATAAGTTAATTCAAATGAGATGTTTTTATGATGGTAAATGTTCAAAGACTACTGTTTTTAAGAATAATTTCCAACAGAATAGCTGGTGAATTTATAGTACTATGTGGTAATGATATCCCCTTTTCTAATGATGGAAAATTCCACTACCAGCTACATTTTCTATGGGTTAACTTGTGTATACAACACAGCAGCAATATTATCTGCCTATTGTATGTAATATTATTAAATGGTGTCAGATTTTCCGACAGTCACCGACAATATATATCTAAACTCGATTTGTCCAAGGGATATCATCAAGTGCCTTTGACAAGTCGAGCTAGTGAGTATTCAGCTTTTGTAATACCTGATGGGTTTTTTCAGTATAACGTTATGCCTTTCGGTCTTAAAAATCTCCCTTCGGTCTCCCAGCAACCTTCCAGAGATTAATGAATTTGTTGCTGCAGGATATCCCTAATAGCCGTGCTTATTTAGATGACATTGTTTTATTTAGTGATTCTTGGCAAGAACATTTGCAGGGTTTAAATTTATTGTATGCTAAGCTGCAAGAGGCCAATCTTACTCTTAACCGAAAGAAATGTAACTTTGCTAGAGGTACAACTGTTTATCTAGGGCATGAGGTTGGTCAAGGTAGGGTGATGCCTCTATCTGATAAAATTAATGCCATTGTAAATTGTCCTATCTTGACAAACAAAAAACAATTTCAGCAATTTTTTGGGATGTGTGACTATTATCGTAGGTACTGTAAGAACTTTTCTTTGGTAGCTTTACCTCTGACTCATTTGTTGCAGCAGAGAGTTAGATTTAAACGGACTACCCAGTGTCAAGAAGCCTTTGATGGTTTAAAAAGTATCTTATCTTCATCCCCAGTCCTCGCTAGTCCTGTTTTTACTAAGTCTTTTATCATGTATATAGATGCTTCTGATTTGGGTGCAGGTGCTGTCCTACTCCAGATTGGATGTGATAATGTTGAGCATCATGTATACTACTTTTCGAAAAGTTCTCTAGTACAGAGAGAAATTACTCTGTTGTTAATGAGGCTTATGCTCTTGTATTGGCATGTGAAAAGTTTGAGGTATATTTACATGGAAATAAGGTTGATGTATATACCGACCATAACCCTTTAATCTTTATTGACAGAATGAAAATCCATAATCAAAAATTTTTGAGGTGGTCTTTGTATTTGCAGGAATTCAATCTCCATATTCCTGGCAAGTTAAATGTTCTGGCTGATGCCTTATCTACATGTTTTCACTGAGAAAACCAATGTGAAGAACCACCCTAAATTTCCTGATTTACTTGATGAGATAATGATTATAATTACTTGTAAGTGCTGAGTTACTTGTAATTGATTTAAAACTTGATGATGTAATATTCTTATTATATGTTTTATATATTGTAGCAGTTGATGCTGTAATTGTGCTTGCACCGTATATTTGAGCAGCTTATTAAGATTATTGTGAATATTTATGTGTTATTCTTGATGTGTTTTTTGCTGTCCATGTCTGTAAGAATGTGAACACTGTGTCTCACATTGTATTCATTTCTTGTGATGGAGGGATGTAATGACCACGCATACACCAGTATGATCATACTGAGATTGGTGTATGTGTGCTCAAACTATACAGTGCTATATTGGCTGATAGCCTCGTATCAAGAATATTGTGTTATGATGTAATCTCATGTTATCATACATTATTCTTATTTTATGTAATGTCAACGTGTGACATACATTTCCAAGTCTATATTAATTTTGTATCAAAGTTGTATGCCATGTAATTGTGAATATATTTATTAGTTATAGTTATAGATGTCTAGTTGTAGCAGTAGCCTAATGTCATAGATTTGAAAAACATCACTGTATGTTTATTGTAAGTAATGCTACATCAATGCCATATAGGTAACATTATGTGGACCATGTAGGAGAATGTATACATTTAGTTTCCAGATGTATTATTCATATGTATAGTGAGTAGATTCCATTTTAGTGTTGTACCTTACATTCTCCCATTGTCTGGACATTATATGAAATTATAGCATTGTGAAATGTTTTCCACTTAGACAATCTTTTGATACACATTTTGTATATATCTAATATATTTATTAACTTGTATGCATATGTAAACCAGAGGCGAATGTCGTTGAATCCTCCCTAACCTCCCCTCCCCTCTCCCCAAGTGATGTACCGACTTTGCCAGTGTTACCATATCGTATCCCAACCCGTTCTCGCACTTTCGTACAGTCAATATTGACTTATTAAATAAGTGCATATGTGATATACTAATTTATTGTGAATATTTTAGTTTACCTTGAAAATCTTCATAGAAAACACCGACCTTACCTAACCTTCTTAGTATGTTAAGATAAGCATCTTATTGCTTTGTAATTACAATTATTACTTAACCTATACCTATGGTAGGTATAGGTATAATTACAATTATTACTTAACCTATACCTATAGTAGGTATAGGTATAATTACAATTATTACTTAACCTATACCTATAGTAGGTTAAGTAATAATTGTAATTACGAAGCAATAAGATGCTTATCTTAACATACTAAGAAGGTTATGTAAGGTCGGTGTTTTCTATGAAGCTTTTCAAGGTAAACTAAAATATTCACAATAAATTAGTGTGTCACATATGCACGTATTTAATAAGTCAATATTGACTATACGAAAGTGCGAGAATGGGTTGCGTATCCATGTGATTTCTTTGTGTACTTATTTGGTAATTCAAGATAATTTCCTTTATGTATTCAATTATTACTATATATCATTATTTAAGGTTGTGCTTTATACTCTTTAAGCTGTTATCTATTGAATTTGAAGTTTCTGAGTGAGTTTATGTTGTAAATGGGTTAGAGAGATTTGGAAGCTTAAGGTCAGTTGACTTATTGGAGTTGGTTACAGTGTCGCCTCTCGGCAAGGATAGCTCAAGGCTTCACTGTTCTTTGATCTCTTTAGGCGAGCGGACCTGTTAGCGTTTAGTCAGTGATTTGTGACCTAAATTGGGTCGTGTGCCTGCTAGATTTATATGCAATATAACTGAATGTATTTATACGAATCATTTCTGCTGTTGTCCATTATGTCCAGGTGGTAGAGGTTTTTATATGTCTTTGTGAGGTAAGATTTTGAGGACCTTAAATAAGGCCATGGTGCTTTATGTGATTTTATTACCTCATTCCTCATGTGTTACTTGTAGTGACATCGCAACCCAGTTTTGGTATTGGCACCATATAGGCATTAGTGTTCCACTGCACTAGACAAGTTCCTGGTGTTAGCTAGTGTTGATTCATGCAGTTTACAGACCTGTATTTGATGTATCATGCCCAGTTGTTGAGAAGCTGGATATAAAGTAATAGTGTGTGATATTAGTAGAAGGTTTTATTTATTAATGTTGTGGAACGTTATTAATGCCAGTAAACTGGAATAATTGTTGCTAGCCTTTCATTCCCCTAGAACATTAATCTATATTTGGCCAGGCTATGTGTTCCAGTGATGCTGAAGGTTACTCCCTCTTAACAGTTAATTGGGGAGACAGTGACTCATAAGTGAGTCACTCCATATTTAATAAATGGGAACTCATAACTGGACGTATGCCTACACACCTGACATAAGTAATGCTTTCCTTAGGGTAGGTCTCCAAGAAGATGACTGAAATTACACAAAGCTCCTTGGAATTAGGGATCCCAGTGATCCACACAGTGAAATAGTCACATATAGATTTTCATCAGTTTTGTTTGGTGCTACTTCTTCACCATTTCTGCTTCAAGCAACCTTAGATACGCATTTGAAGACGACCCCTAGCCCATACAAGACTGAGATTAGCAATAATCTGTATGTGGATAACTTCCAGGGGGGACCACCAATGATGAAACAAAACTAATAGAGATATATCAAGAGGCTAATCATGAATTGTTAGGAGCAAATATGCCTCCCCAATTATGGGTTTCCAATAATCCCCAGTTTAGTAAAATAATTGAAGTTTAACTTCCCGAATACAAAGCGCCTGAGAAGTTGAAGGTACTTGGTTTGGAATGGGACACACCTTCTGATGAAGTAAACATTCAATCGTCGGAAACAAACACCACTCATTTAACTATGGGGAAGCTGTTATCACAAGTCAGCAAACCATTTGAACCTTTAGGACTGGTAAGTACCATATTAATTAAGGGCAAGCTCCTCATGCATGAATGCTGGCAAAACAAAATAGGTTGGGATGATCCTTTACCAAATGACTTGCAAGAAAAATGGCAACCTTACAAAAAATGTAAGGTTGGCAAGCATCCTAAACAACCATATATTTCCCCATAATACTGTAAGCCCTGATCATCCTGTGAAGCTGCATATGTTCTGTGATGCCTCAGGAAAGGCATATGGCATTGTGGCATATTTAGTTACAATGAGCAGATACTGCTCACATCTAAGGCTAGGGTGGAACTGTTAAAGAACGGTCATTGCCACAATTAGAATTAACAGCCCTACTGGTAGGAGCTCCATTGGCTCATTACCTGACCAAAACTTTAAATATTCTCCACTTTACTGAAATAGTGGTATGGTCAGATAATGATCAGTCTTACAATGGGTAAGGAATAATAATAACAAAACTCCCTACGTGAGCAATCGAGTTAGGGAGATTCGAAATTGTCAGTAGGGTACAAATTAAGATATATCCCCGCTATGGAAAACCCAGCTGACTATTTATCCAGGGGGCTGACATTAAGGCAATTAACGTCACATCTTGAGAGCTGAGATGTGGTTCAGTGGTCCCCAGTGGCTAATCAGTGACCAGTGGCCTAAACAAAATCCACAAGTCACAGAAACCAATGTCACTGTTCCCACTGAGACAACAGAACCATCTCGGATTCTGGCAATTCATCCTACTCAATACTCAGAGTTAATCCTATTACTAGGAGTAACCCAAGTGGTATATGATTTCCTCAACAAGATAGGGATCAAATACCAGTTTCCAAGCCCATTCAAGTACTGGGTCAAGCAAGTCCCAGACTGAAACTTAATGGGAAAGATTATGAAAACCTCCTGGACAATTTGGTGAATGATCTGGGTCTCTGCATGGTTAGACCCAGAAAACCGTAATATCTTGAGAAGTAGGGGACGTCTACAACATGCAGATGTAGATCAAGATGTGAAGAATTCCGTGCTTCCTCCCCATCACCACATCATCAGCCGGTTAATTATGTGAGCTATTCACAAACACGTTACTTTGCATGGTGGAGTATTGGATACTCTCACAGATTTAAGACAACAGTTCTGGCTTCCTCAAGGTTGTCAGACAATGAAATCTATCATAAGGTCCTGTGTGATCTGCTGGAGGTATGATGCCTGGGTGTGTATTTACCCAGGATCTCCACCACTCCCTAGAGAACGAGTTGTCCCCCTTCGTCCTTTTAAGATTACCAGGGTAGATTACACAGGAGCACGCACACTTACAGGCACGACAGATAAAGTTCCAGTGAAAGCATACATTTGCCTCTTCACCTGTACCCCACGAAGGGTGTTCACCTAGAACATGAGCGCAGAATCATTCCTACAAGCATTCTGCAGGTTTGCAGCCCATAGATCCTGCCTCAAGTTGATGATTTCCGACAATGAGTCCAACTTCGTGGCAGGGGAGGCATTTCTGCGAGAAATATGGAACCACCCAGAGGTAAATGCAGTCTTAAAGCAAAGACAGTGCCATTGGAAGTTTATACCTCCCAGAGCACCATGGCACAGAGGGTTCTATGAACGAAAGATTGGTACGGTGAAGCGTTGTTTAAGGAAAGCCTTACACAGCCAAAAAATTAACCTATAGGAACTCCAAACCGTTATCATGGAAACAGAAGCTCGAGTCAACAACCGACCACTGACCTACCTCTCTCACGATACTCACAGCGAGAACCACTGAGTCCCTCCCATTTGATTTATAGGGGACTTCTCAGTCCTCTAATAACCCTAACGGACGAGGACCCGATAAGATCCTTCATATGTCGTAGGGGGTGAATTGGTCCAGAGTTACAAACACCTTTCAAGGGTGATAGGGCGGTGGGATGACATGTGAACTCGAGAGTATCTAACTGCTCTGAGAGAGTATCACTATGGAGCAGGCAACTCATGCAATAATATTAACTTAAACCAGGTGATATTGTCCTGGTGAACAGTGACGGACCACGATCAGAGAAGTCTATAGGCAAAATCGTCTCTGTGCATCTGGACCACCAGGCAGTTTTAAGAATAGTGAGGATAAAGTGTCGAAGCACAACCACTCCTAAAACTCTAGAAAATTTGGTTCCTCTGGAACTAGCAGGACATGAGGTCACTCAAATTACAAATATACCTGACACTCCAGAAAGGAACATTAAAAGTAAACACTCCTCCGGAATGGACTACTGCACAACAGTGCAAAATCAAACTCAAACAATACCTTCCTTGTTACCTTGAATAAATCTAGAGATTTCATAATTTTAAGTTGAAGTTAAACTCATGTAGCAAATCAATGAACAGAAGTCTAACCAACTACAAGTCACAGCGACCAAGGTCACTGATGCCACTGCGATCTGAGTCGACTTTGATTTAGTGAGTGAACGTTTAATCCTCTGAATCAAATATAATTTACTTAGGTTGGAATTTAATAAAACAGAAATATCAGAGTTAGCAGGATAGTGACATAACTTAGGTTTCCAACACCTGCCACTCTAATACAGGACATCTGTACTGTACAAACAGACGTACGATTATTACTAATCCAGCCTTAAGTTTATAATTTTGAGGGGGAGTATCAGTGTACGTCAGTACTCTGGAGAAACCAGAGTTTCTCTCCCCCCTTAATAATATTGCAAATTTCCCACCCCTCAATTACTAACCTCTAATATTAACTAAATTCATTATGTCAGGAAACTTGCCATACTATCTATTACTTTTAAAGTGAGGAAAGGTCTAGAAGCTCCCTGGAAAGCATGAAGGAGTATTGTGTCAGCCATCATAGGCGATGTGACTGTTATTCCTCCCAAATTCTTCATTCTTTCAGTCTACAATTTAATTATACTTTAAAAGTTTTTTATAGTATAAATGTCTTTTTATACTTTAAAATTGTTTAAGGTATAAAGTGTAAACTAATTATAGTTTAAAGGTCCAGATTGTCCAATATTAGACTGGATTCAACTAAAGCTTAGATAGAACTAAGAAACTTTCTCCCTGACACGAAATATACCCGACGTGACTAGTCGAGTCAATCGGAGATGAAACAATCACGCCGTAAACTTTATGTACATTAAACAGTATTTACTTTCATGGAAACTTCCTGTCCAGCATTGTCAACAGAAAAAAACTGTTTTCTGTGGTTGGAACTGATAAAATAATGCATAAAATAACGCCTCCTTGTCCTCGTTAATAAATGGGCAGAAATTAGTGGCATGACTAGTAATGTGACTAGACACAAGGAGAGGAAGAGACGCAACTGTTTATCTAGAATGGGGTATCGTGAGGAAGCAAACTCAGCAGCCTCGCTTATATCTAGACATCTGTCCCGTTACATCGTTCAACAGCTGCTGCGACCTCCAATTAAGAGAGTACCTTGTATCTAGTTTGTCCAATATTTAGTCTATTCATATTAATTGGCCTTTTAATAGTATAAGAGATAGACGACCAGTTATTGAAAAAGTGATCCAAAAAACCTTGGTGAGCCTCTTATAATCAATTAATTAATTCTTCTGAACTTGATATATATGTAATAGGTAATATTTGCAATAGTTACGTTATAAATTTTCGGCAGAACTGTGGTGTTTATCAGGGACCCAGACGACATCAACTTGCTGCCACATGTGGGACAGCCGCCATAGGCTACGAGATTCCTACCTGACTGATTACCCGATGTCCTTTGTACTCATGTTGAAGCCTTCTAGACAGATAAGGCAATTGAGTATTTAAACTAATACCAGTAGTTTAGTTAACTAACCATTATTACAATTATTAGAATTTTCCTATCAATCGGGAATTATTGATAGATAGGCTACAACTGAATAACCTCCCAAGATATGTGTAAAGGTTAATACCCAACAGAAGTTAAGAAATCTTAATACAGTCCATTTTTTCGTAATACAGTCCACTTGATATCATAAATTACATTTAATGAATCTAGTTGCTGCAAAATTCCCCAGACCATGGTCACCGACGTGGGATTACTGGTGAGCAGAGGACCAAGAGAAAGCATGGTCACCGATGCAGGATTACTGGTGAGGATAGGACCAAGACAGCATGGTCATTGACGTGGGATTACTGGTGAGCAGAGGACCAAGACAGCAGGGTCACCGACGCACGATTACTGGTGAGCAGAGGACCAAGACAGCAGAGTCACCGACACACGATTACTGGTGAGCAGAGGACCAGGACAGCATGGTCACCAACGCAGGATTAGCCCATATGAGCTGCCTCGTATGGGCCAATAGGTCTTCTGCAGTTACCTTTATTCTTATGTTCTTCTTGTGTTTTTGTATTCTTGGCAGAGGATGCAACTTGCTATGGCAGAGAATGCAACTTGCCCCAGAGACCAATCTGTATTGATCCATTGGACCCTGTGTTATTTATATCCAGAATAACTTAACATATCATATATTGTCAACTCTTAGCTAAACATCAAAAACTGCCTTAGAAACAAGAAGAAAATCATGACTATTGAATGGTGTTTCATAAGAACATAAGAAAAAAGGTAAACGCAGAATTTTTCCAGTTATACCGGCCAAAGATTAGGGAAAGGATTGGTCCATTAAAAACTGACAGGTCAAATAACAGATAGTGATGAAGAGATGAGTAGTATTTTTAATAAATATTTTGTATCTGTATTTACTAAAGAGGAACTTAACAATATGCCTTCAGCCGAACAAGTCTATGTGGGTGGGGACAAAGACAGGTTGACGAGTTTAGCAGTTACCAGGGAGGATGTTCTTAAACAAATAATAAAACTCAAACCAAACAAATCCCCAGGGCCGGATGAAGTGTTTGCCAGGGTGCTTAAAGAATGCAAAGAGGAGCTTTGCGACCGACTGTCTACCATATTTAATAAATCAATAGAGTCAGGCAGAGAGCCAGAGTTATGGAAAGTTGCTAATGTGATACCAGTTTTTAAGAAAGGAGATAGATCACTTGCATCTAACTATCGACCAATTAGCCTAACGTCTATTGTGGGAAAGTTACTTGAATCAATAGTTGCAAATACAATTCGTCTCCATCTTGAAAAAACATAACTTAATAAATGAGTCGCAACATGGTTTTACAAATGGCGTTCATGTTTAACAAATTTGCTAACTTTTTATTCCAGCATAGTTGAGGCAGTTGATAGTGGTAAGGATTGTGATGTTGTGTACCTTGACTTTAGCAATGCTTTTGATACAGTGCCACATGAAAGACTAATTAAAAAAAATAGAAGCTCATGGTATTGGGGGTGCTATATTAAGTTGGATTAGGGCATGGCTATTCCAAAGGAAACAGAGAGTTAGTATAAATGGGATTAAGTCAGAGTGGGATAATGTTGTTAGTGGAGTACTTCAGGGCTCTGTCCTGGGACCTCTGCTGTTTATAATATATATAAATGATTTAGATTCAGGTTTGAGTAGCAACATCTGCAAATTTGCAGATGATACAAAAATTGGTAGGGAAATCAACACGAAAGAAGACTCGCTATCACTTCAAGTTGATATAAATAGGGTTTTAAAAATGGTCAAAAGACTGGCAGATTCAGTTTAATGCTAATAAATGTAAAGTTTTGAGGCTAGGTAATGATGATAGAGTTACAAGATACGAGCTAGATGGTGTTGAGATTGCGAAAGGGATCTGGGAGTTATGATTAGTAAGAATTTAAAACAAAAGGATCAATGCATGAATGTTAGTAATAAGGCGAATAGGACACTGGGATTTAATAATCGAAGCGTTAGTAACAAGACACCTGGTGTGGTTCTTCAGCTATATCTTGCTCTGGTTAGGCCCCCATTTAGATTATGCAGTTCAGTTTTGGTCGCCGTACTATAGAATGGATATAAATTCACTTGAACATGTCCAGCATAGGATGACAAAGTTAATTCCCCAAATTAGAAGTCTTTCATATGAAGAAAGATTAATAAAGGTTAAATTGCATTCACTGGAAAGACGAAGAGTTAGGGGTGACATGATAGAAGTTTACAAGTGAATGAATGAACATAACAAAAGGGGTATTAAAAGTATCAACTCAAGACAGAACACGAAACAATGGGTATAAATTGGATAAGTTTAGATTTAGGAAAGACTTGGGTAAATACTGGTTCGGTAACAGGGTTGTTGATTTGTGGAACCAATTACCGCGTAACGTGGTGGAGGTGGGGTCCCTCGATTGTTTCAAGCGCAGGTTGTTCAAGTATATGAGTGGGATTGGGTGGTTATAGATAGGAGCTGCCTCGTATGGGCCAATAGGCCTTCTGCAGTTACCTTTGTTCTCATGTTCTTATGTAAGATAGCTTAGTCAACCTTAGGCTACCCTGTCAACCTGGGAGCCGGTCGGCCGAGCGGACAGCACGCTGTACACGTGATCCTGTGGTCCCGGGTTCGATCTTCGGCGCCGGCGAGAAACAATGGGCAGGATTTCTTTCACCCCTATGCCCCTGCTATCTAACAGTAAAAAAGGTACCTGGGAGTTAGTCAGCTGTCACGGGCTCCTTCCTGGGGGACTGAAGGACCGAGCCACAGGGACACTAAAGCCCCGAAATTATCTCAAGGTACCCTCTCAAGATAGCCCTAACCTCTGTGTCTCTCTTATCCCCTCTACCTCTCCCTCCTTGCTACCCCACTACCTCTCCCTCCTTGCTACCCCACTACCTCTCCCTCCTTGCTACCCCACTACCTCTCCGTCCTTGCTACCCCACTACCTCTCCCTCCTTGCTACCCCACTACCTCTCCCTCCTTGCTACCCCACTACCTCTCCCTCACTGCTCCCCATCATCCCTCCTCCCTCGCCTTTCACCCGCACCGTCCTCTCCGTCCCTCCTCTTCAGCCCAGCACTGACCAGTGGGGCCCTGGAAGACGAGGTGAAGCTGTGTAATTCCTGACGCCTTGATAACCTCCAGGGTGGCGTGCACAAGTTGCCAGGACACAACCCACCCCGTACACCCACGCCCGGACGGCTTCCTCTGCTGCTGTTGAGGATGTTGCTGGAGTTCGTTGATTAGGGGTTGGTGCTGCACTGAACACCAAGAAGAGCATCCGACACCTTAAGGAGGAGAATAAGGTTTAAGTTCTTCTGAGGACAACTAACAGTTACCTACTAAACACCTAACACCTACCTAACGTTAGAGTAACTCCTAGACACCCTTCGTGCATATGTTATGATACAGCTTCCATGTATGGCACTGTTTTATCCTTGTGAGTCATAGTTGAACTCTATACATCATAAAAACCCGTTAAAACATATTTGGTTAATTTTACAATTAATTTTAGGATTCACCTTCATATATTTTGACATCAAGTATGTTAATATATCATGTGAGGTGTTTAATACAATGTGGACAGATGGCATTATTGTGAATTAAAATTTGCGAAGTGATGCAAAATCAGTAAATCGGAGATTAGCTCGATAATGTAATGCAAGAACTTGTGACCAAGTGTTACTGCTGGAGTGTGATCAGAGCCGGTGTAGGTGAGTGTTACTGCAGGAGTGTGATCAGGGCCGGTGATGGTGAGTGTTGCTGCTGGAGTGTGATCAGGGCCGGTGTTGGTGAGTGTTGCTGCTGGAGTGTGATCAGGGTCGGTGTTGGTGAGTGTTGCTGCTGGAGTGTGATCAGGGCCGGTGTTGGTGAGTGTTGCTGCTGGAGTGTGATCAGGGCCGGTGTAGGTGAGTGTTGCTGCTGGAGTGTGATCAGGGCCGGTGTTGGTGAGTGTTGCTGCTGGAGTGTGATCAGGGCCGGTGTTGGTGAGTGTTGCTGCTGGAGTGTGATCAGGGCCGGTGTTGGTGAGTGTTGCTGCTGGAGTGTGATCAGGGCCGGTGTTGGTGAGTGTTGCTGCTGGAGTGTGATCAGGGTCGGTGTTGGTGAGTGTTGCTGCTGGAGTGTGATCAGGGCCGGTGTTGGTGAGTGTTGCTGCTGGAGTGTGATCAGGGCCGGTGTTGGTGAGTGTTGCTGCTGGAGTGTGATCAGGGTCGGTGTTGGTGAGTGTTGCTGCTGGAGTGTGATCAGGGCCGGTGTTGGTGAGTGTTGCTGCTGGAGTGTGAACAGGGCCGGTGTTGGTGAGTGTTGCTGCTGGAGTGTGATCAGGGTCGGTGTTGGTGAGTGTTGCTGCTGGAGTGTGATCAGGGCCGGTGTAGGTGAGTGTTGCTGCTGGAGTGTGATCAGGGCCGGTGTTGGTGAGTGTTGCT
This sequence comes from Procambarus clarkii, assembly GCF_040958095.1. Lineage (NCBI taxonomy): Eukaryota > Metazoa > Arthropoda > Malacostraca > Decapoda > Cambaridae > Procambarus > Procambarus clarkii. Next base: position 6,276,436 of record NC_091170.1, on the reverse strand, counting down.
GCTGGAGTGTGATCAGGGCCGGTGTTGGTGAGTGTTGCTGCTGGAGTGTGATCAGGGTCGGTGTTGGTGAGTGTTGCTGCTGGAGTGTGATCAGGGCCGGTGTTGGTGAGTGTTGCTGCTGGAGTGTGATCAGGGTCGGTGTTGGTGAGTGTTGCTGCTGGAGTGTGATCAGGGCCGGTGTTGGTGAGTGTTGCTGCTGGAGTGTGATCAGGGTCGGTGTTGGTGAGTGTTGCTGCTGGAGTGTGATCAGGGCCGGTGTAGGTGAGTGTTGCTGCTGGAGTGTGATCAGGGCCGGTGTTGGTGAGTGTGGCTGCTGGAGTGTGATCAGGGCCGGTGTTGGTGAGTGTTGCTGCTGGAGTGTGATCAGGGTCGGTGTTGGTGAGTGTTGCTGCTGGAGTGTGATCAGGGCCGGTGTAGGTGAGTGTTGCTGCTGGAGTGTGATCAGGGCCGGTGTTGGTGAGTGTTGCTGCTGGAGTGTGATCAGGGTCGGTGTTGGTGAGTGTTGCTGCTGGAGTGTGATCAGGGCCGGTGTAGGTGAGTGTTGCTGCTGGAGTGTGATCAGGGCCGGTGTTGGTGAGTGTTGCTGCTGGAGTGTGATCAGGGCCGGTGTAGGTGAGTGTTGCTGCTGGAGTGTGATCAGGGCCGGTGTTGGTGAGTGTTGCTGCTGGAGTGTGATCAGGGCCGGTGTTGGTGAGTGTTGCTGCTGGAGAGTGATCAGTGCCGGTGTTGGTGAGTGTTGCTGCTGGAGTCTGAGAATCATTTCCCACAGACTTAAACCTAGAAAAGTGGGTTTACGTGCATAGAGTTAACCTTGATGTTGTAGTTTTTAGTGTGTAAACTATATCAGAAATATTTCCAGTAGGCCTAAACCTTGATAAAAGAGTTATACTTGGATAAAGGTATTTAATTTCGTGTTTTAAGTGTGAAGGGTTTCAACCACTATTGCTGTCTACCAGTATTCCCTGTTAACCACCGTCATCTACCAGCACTCCTCATCCTCTCTTTCCTCCTCTCCTATCAACCCGCTAGCAGCTCACCCATCCAGGCATTTCCCATCCTTCTCCATCTACACCATCACAATCATCAGCCACCACTACCACCACCACCTTCATAACCTACCAGAACCCCCACCAACTACCATCGCCCCAATTTCCATCTTTTCTTACCTCCTCTCCTATCAGGCCTTAACGTACCACCCTACCACCATTCTTCCAACATCCCTCAGTACCTATCAACCTCCCTCATCTACCACCATCGCTCCATCTACCACCATTGCTCCATCTACCACCATCCCAATTTCCACCACGGCTACCACTATCGTCTTCTTCGCTGCCACTTCCCCGGGCTGCACCATCGCCGTCGCTAGCTACCAGCACAGGCGGGGTGCTCCCCACCAGTGTGGGGAGCACATTCGTTATGTTGTATTTAACTAGCGTCGTCTTTCGTTCATCATCTTAATTATCTTTATATTTCATAACCAATGTTCACAGCTAAAAATGTGTGTTTTTAACTATATCAGTTGTTGATGCACTAGTAATAATTTTTGTATTACGAATAGATGCTACGTATACTTTCCATAAGATCATCATCATCATCCCACCACATTCCAGTGACCGCTGTTATCAACCCACCTTCACTCCTCTCCAAACCCCTCTTCCTGGACGACAAACTTTCATCTTGATTAGTCAGTCTGATTAATACTCCTTGCTTGTTCATGTACAGCGGATCTTAAGCTAATCTAACTTAGCCCATAACCAACTCTTCTTATAATCTTCATGTGCAATGTAAGAGGTTCCACTGTATTTCGTTGATAATAATCTTTTCAAAATAATATTTCCACGTAAATGTACATAAAGACTAAAGTTCCCAGCCTGTCACCGGGTACTCATTAGGGTCGTCGATGACCTGTGTCCGGTGGCCTTTCTTTGCAAAAGCAGAGTAGCCAATGAGTAGCAAAAGCAGAAGGTCAATGAGAATATATTTGCACGGATAATACAGATATTTTACTCGATCACCTCTCCTACACCCACCACCCCAATCACCAACACTCCAAGCTCCTGCCACAATACTCTATCCCCACCCTCTCAACTTAAAAGCAATTTATCCTTTTTTCTTTGATTAACGGTCTTTTTTCCTAGCTGTCCTCATTAGCGGTCTTACTTGGGTACATATTAACCAAAGGAATACAAAATATGGACGAAGCATGATTAACACTTGCTCAAACATTGCTTTGTGATGGTAAGATGTCTTTGTGTGTATGAAATGAAGCACTCATTAGTGAAATGTTTACAAAACATTGGATAATGTATGGAAACGAGGTTAGGCGTCGGAACTCCGGTTCTTTGACTACAGTTTGAATAACTACTGTGGGAAGAAAACTCTAAAGATACCCCAACAACAACTTCTTACTTGTGGATGTAGTGGGCAAACTTCCCATAAACATCACTTCTAGTAGAAAAGGATGTGGAAACATAAATCGATGAAATAAATGTAAATACAATATATTGTGGAAATGATCTTTGCCAAAAAAAATTACGTCACTCTGGGATTTGAAATAAAAACGTAGGATGACTGACTCTCCCTATGTGAGGGTAGGTTGGGTTTCTTATCATACGATTCATTTCCAAACAATATACCTGGTTAATAAGACAAAAAAGTCTAGGGTAGATTGATATTAACTGGGCAAATAACTGTATGGTTGACATCTTGTAAATGTACCTTTGATGACACAGTTTTATATTGTAAATAAAAACTCCAGAGGTCCAGGTGTATGTAATAATGTCATGTTGCAATCTTTGATGGAGTTATTGAAGTCACCTGTCATACATCTACACCTGTGTATGGCAGGAGTTTTGTCGTCAGGGCAATTAACAGACGGGTAAGGTGTCACAGACGCCATCGTCTGTATCACCTACCAGTCGTCAGGGCAATTAACAGACGGGTAAGGTGTCACAGACGCCATCGTCTGTATCACCTACCAGTCGTCAGGGCAACTAACAGACGGGTAAGGTGTCACAGACGCCACCGTCTGTATCACCTACCAGTCGTCAGGGCAACTAACAGACGGGTAAGGTGTCACAGACGCCACCGTCTGTATCACCTACCAGTCGTCAGGGCAACTAACAGACGGGTAAGGTGTCACAGACGCCACCGTCTGTATCACCTACCAGTCGTCAGGGCAACTAACAGACGGGTAAGGTGTCACAGACGCCACCGTCTGTATCACCTACCAGTCGTCAGGGCAACTAACAGACGGGTAAGGTGTCACAGACGCCACCGTCTGTATCACCTACCAGTCGTCAGGGCAACTAACAGACGGGTAAGGTGTCACAGACGCCACCGTCTGTATCACCTACCAGTCGTCAGGGCAACTAACAGACGGGTAAGGTGTCACAGACGCCACCGTCTGTATCACCTACCAGTCGTCAGGGCAACTAACAGACGGGTAAGGTGTCACAGACGCCACCGTCTGTATCACCTACCAGTCGTCAGGGCAACTAACAGACGGGTAAGGTGTCACAGACGCCACCGTCTGTATCACCTACCAGTCGTCAGGGCAACTAACAGACGGGTAAGGTGTCACAGACGCCACCGTCTGTATCACCTACCAGTCGTCAGGGCAACTAACAGACGGGTAAGGTGTCACAGACGCCACCGTCTGTATCACCTACCAGTCGTCAGGGCAACTAACAGACGGGTAAGGTGTCACAGACGCCACCGTCTGTATCACCTACCAGTCGTCAGGGCAACTAACAGACGGGTAAGGTGTCACAGACGCCACCGTCTGTATCACCTACCAGTCGCCAGGGCAACTAACAGACGGGTAAGGTGTCACAGACGCCATCGTCTGTATCACCTACCAGTCGTCAGGGCAACTAACAGACGGGTAAGGTGTCACAGACGCCACCGTCTGTATCACCTACCAGTCGTCAGGGCAACTAACAGACGGGTAAGGTGTCACAGACGCCACCGTCTGTATCACCTACCAGTCGTCAGGGCAACTAACAGACGGGTAAGGTGTCACAGACGCCACCGTCTGTATCACCTACCAGTCGTCAGGGCAACTAACAGACGGGTAAGGTGTCACAGACGCCACCGTCTGTATCACCTACCAGTCGTCAGGGCAACTAACAGACGGGTAAGGTGTCACAGACGCCACCGTCTGTATCACCTACCAGTCGTCAGGGCAACTAACAGACGGGTAAGGTGTCACAGACGCCACCGTCTGTATCACCTACCAGTCGTCAGGGCAACTAACAGACGGGTAAGGTGTCACAGACGCCACCGTCTGTATCACCTACCAGTCACAAAGTCAACCAACAAACGGGTTAACACGGACACAAAAATAACTTCATGTAATTGTATTGATGTATAGTAGTTAAGACAAATAATCCAAGCTACTTACCAGCCAGAAGCAAACAGAGTATTAAACGACCCATCTCTGACCTTCCGTCGCGAGTGCTGTTAGGCGCCTCGTCACCTAACAGTCAGGAATAGAAATAAAAATTATAATTTGAATCTGAGTAAAATAATTTGTACAGTTAATTCGTCTTATGTCACATCTTTGAGTTGTGACATCTTTGAGTTGTGACATCTACACAAACCACAAATGCAGGAGCTAGAATCTTATTATTATCCACTCACCTGGTACTATGTGATGACTCAAAATAATCATACAAAGAATGGGCCTCTGTGACTGGATGTCAGGTAAATCATGAGCTGTTCAGCACTTGACAATTCACAGAAAAAATAAACATTATCCAGCATCAAAACAAATTCTCAATTATAATTAAAGTATTTTATTTGAATCTGCTAATCCCAGATCAAGTAACATATTTGAATTGATAGTTTAAGTGAACTTCAGTCAGCTATGTACTAGACTATGGGGATTTACATGGATGTCCAATACTGGTCATGAAAGACACTAACTTGCCCACTTCAAGACAAAATGTCCAGTTCTGGCCATGATATAACACCATAAAGGTGTTCGGTAGGGTTTTATTTAATATTTCACAGAGCATGAGTCAGCCAGACAGGATTTTGAGAGGCACCAAGCTGGGGGCCCTAGTAATTTAAAAAGTCACACCTAGATGTGACTAAGGGCTTCGTAGCCTGGTGGATAGCGCGCAGGACTCGTAATTCTGTAGCTCGGGTTAAGAACATAAGAACAAAGGCAACCGCAGAAGGCCTGTTGGCCCATACGAGGCAGCTCCTAATTATAACCACCCAATCCCACTCATATACATGTCCAACCCGTGCTTGAAACAATCGAGGGACCCCACCTCCACAATGTTACGTGGCAATTGGTTCCACAAATCAACAACCCAGTTACTGAACCAGTATTTACCAAAGTCTTTCCTAAATCTAAACTTATCCAATTTATACCCATTGTTTCGTGTTCTGTCTTGTGTTGATACTTTTAATACCCTATTAATATCCCCTTTGTTATGTCCATTCACCCACTTGTAAACCTCTATCATGTCACCCCTAACTCTTCGCCTTTCCAGTGAAGGCAACTTAAGCTTTGTTAATCTTTCTTCATATGAAAGATTTCTAATTTGGGGAATTAACTTAGTCATCCTACGTTGGACACGTTCAAGTGAATTTATATCCATTCTGTAATATGGCGACCAAAACTGAACTGCATAATCCAAATGGGGCCTAACTAGAGCAAGATATAGCTTGAGAACCACACCAGGTGTCTGTAATATCCTTAATGTCTTGTGTGGTGACTTACGTCGTTTATTAATCTGGACATAGTGAACCTGAAGTTCGACTGCGTGAATTATGATACTTATCATGTTAAGTAAATACTTAATTCACTTACTTTTTAATCTGACTTTAATTGTTTTCCTAGATCTTGGATTTTCGGATATATTGCAAGCTAGAGTGTAGAGTACTCTTGAGATTGTTGACTTAAAGAATCTTACCTGGAACAAGATACATGATTCCAATTGGCACATGCTAACAACATCTTTGATAATTTTGTAACACAGACAAGTTCCCTTCCTTGGCTTGTATGTAATGAACTAGAATGGATGGTGGCAGCCCTTTCTACCTCCCTTTCTACTTTTACTTACTACTTCTACCTTCTACTTTTACTGTCTACTCCCCTCCGTGTTCTCAGTTCTCAGAGAGCCTTCCGGCTCTCTTCAAACTTTCCCTTTCACCTGATCACTCCTCGCTACTCCCAGACCCCATACTCCTTACTCCTCCCTCCTCTCTACCTTCCTCAACCCAAACCCTCACTCATTACCTCAGTATTCACTTCTTTCTATTGCGTCTTATTTTAATCCCCAACCCATTACAATGATGGCAGCAGTGTTGAATAATGTTTAATTAAGTAGATTGTGTTATTTAACATTGTTCAGTCCCGTGTCTTTTGCCTCTCAGGCTTTCAAGGAGATCTTGACAGATGTTTAATGTTCGCGACTTATCAAGTTTTTAGGTTAGGAGATAGCGATTCTCTGGTGATATGTTCTAGTGATTTTGGGAGTTTTGCGAAGTTCAGGGAATGTTCAGCAGAACTTTAGATTGTAATGAGATTTATGTTAGTGGTAATATTTGGCACTTTGAAACTTAGCAGTTGGCGGTAGCTTGTGAAGGTCACTGACTAAGTGAGGTGACCAACTATGTCCCAGAGGGGGCACCCAGCCTCGCTGGTATACAGGTCAGCTGTGGAGTTCACAGGTGCAGTGTAGTATTAGGAGTTTCCTTAATAAGGGTAGCAGTAATTATAGGGTTAGGGATAGTTTTTTAGGAAGTAATAGTTTTTGTGAGGATATTATTTTATTGTTTAATAATTAAGACTTGTTTCATTATATTTGTGTGTCCATTCCCTGCTCGTGAGAGCATGTCTGGGTATTGTAGGGATAGGGAGGCTTAGCTGAGGGCCCACTTGAGGGTAATCCCGCACCCAATCCCACTCATATACTTGTCCAACCCGCGCTTGAAACAATCGAGGGACACCACCTCCAACACGTTACGTGGCAATTGGTTCCACAAATCAACAACCCTGTTACTGAACCAGTATTTACCCAAGTCTTTCCTAAATCTAAACTTATCCAATTTATACCCATTGTTTCGTGTTCTGTCTTGTGTTGATATTTTTAATACCCTATTAATATCCCCCCTGTTATGTCCATTCATCCACTTGTAAACCTCTATCATGTCACCCCTAACTCTTTGCCTTTCCAGTGAATGCAACTTAAGCTTTGTTAATCTTTCTTCATATGAAAGATTTCTAATTTGGGGAATTAACTTAGTCATCCTACGTTGGACACGTTCAAGTGAATTTATATCCATTCTATAATACGGCGACCAAGACTGAACTGCATAATCTAAATGGGGCCTAACCAGAGCAAGATATAGCTTAAGAACCACACCAGGTGTCTTGTTACTAACGCTGCGATTAATAAATCCCAGTGTCCTATTCGCCTTATTACGAACATTCATGCATTGATCCTTTTGTTTTAAATTCTTACTAATCATAACTCCCAGATCCCTTTCGCAATCCGACTTCGCAATCTCAACACCATCTAGCTCGTATCTTGTAACTCTATCTATCATCATTACCTAGCCTCAGAACTTTACATTTATCAGCATTAAACTGCATTTGCCAATCCTTTGACCATTTCAAAACCCTATCTAGATCAACTTGAAGTGATAGTGAGTCCTCCTCCGAATTAATTTCCCTACCGATTTTCGTATCATCGGCAAATTTGCAAATGTTGCTTCTCAAACCTGAATCTAAATCATTTATATATATTATAAACAACAGAGGTCCCAGGACAGAGCCCTGAGGTACTCCACTAACAACATTATCCCACTCTGACTTAACCCCATTTATACTAACTCTCTGTTTCCTTTGGAATAGCCATGCCCTAATCCAAGTTAATATAGCACCCCAATACCATGAGCTTCTATTTTTTAATTAGTCTTTCATGTGGTACTGTATCAAAAGCTTTGCTAAAGTCAAGGTACACAACATCACAATCCTTACCACTATCAACTGTCTCAACTAATTTGCCGATGATACGAAAATCGGTAGGGAAATTAATTCGGAGGAGGACTCACTATCACTTCAAGTTGATCTAGATAGGGTTTTGAAATGGTCAAAGGATTGGCAGATGCAGTTTAATGCTGATAAATGTAAAGTTCTGAGGTTAGGTAATGATGATAGAGTTACAAGATACGAGCTAGATGGTGTTGTGATTGCGAAGTCGGATTGCGAAAGGGATCTGGGAGTTATGATTAGTAAGAATTTAAAACAAAAGGATCAATGCATAAATGTTCGTAATAAGGCAAATCGGACACTTGGATTTATTAATCGCAGCGTTAGTAACAAGACACCTGGTGTGGTTCTCAAGCTATATCTTGCTCTAGTTAGGCCCCATTTAGATTATGCAGTTCAGTTTTGGTCGCCATATTATAGAATGGATATAAATTCACTTGAACGTGTCCAGCGTAGGATGACTAAGTTAATTCCCCAAATTAGAAATCTTTCATATGAAGAAAGATTAACAAAGCTTAAGTTGCATTCACTGGAAAGGCGAAGAGTTAGGGGTGACATGATAGAGGTTTACAAGTGGATGAATGGACATAACCGGGGGGATATTAATAGGGTATTAAAAGTATCAACACAGGACAGAACACGAAACAATGGATATAAATTGGATAAGTTTAGATTTAGGAAAGACTTGAGTAAATACTGGTTCAGTAACAGGGTTGTTGATTTGTGGAACCAATTGCCGCGTAACATTGTGGAGGTGGGGTCCCTCGATTGTTTCAAGCACGGGTTGGACAAGTATATGAGTGGGATTGGGTGGTTATAGAATAGGAGCTGCCTCGTATGGGCCAATAGGCCTTCTGCAGTTACCTTTGTTCTTATGTTCTTATGTTCTTAACTATGCTGGAATAAAAAGTTAGCAAATTTGTTAAACATGAACGGCCATTTGTAAAACCATGTTGCGACTCATTTATTAATTGATGTTTTTCAAGATGGAGACGAATTGTATTTGCAATTATTGATTCAAGTAACTTTCCCACAATAGACGTTAGGCTAATTGGCCGATAGTTTGACGCAAGTGATCTATCTCCTTTCTTAAAAATTAGTACCACATTAGCTACCTTCCATGACTCTGGGACTCTGCCTGACTCTATTGATTTATTAAATATAAATAAGGTTCTTATCTGCCTGACTCTATTGATTTATTAAATATAAATAAGGTTCTTATATGAGTGGGATTGGGTGGTTATAAATAGGAGCTGCCTCGTATGGGCCAATAGGCCTTCTGCAGTTGCCTTTGTTCTTATGTTCTTCTTAATATAGTAGACAGTGGCTCTGAAAGCTCCTCTTTGCATTCTTTAAGCACCCTGGCAAACACTTCATCCGGCCCTGGGGATTTGTTTGGTTTTAGTTTTTCTAATTGTTTAATTACATCCTCACTGGTAACTGCTAAACTAGTCAACCTGTTCTCATCCCCACCCACATAGACTTGTTCGGCTGAAGGTATATTGTTAAGTTCTTCTTTAGTAAATACAGATATAAAATATTTGTTAAAAATACTACTCATCTCCTTGTCATTATCCGTTATTTGACCTGTCTCAGATTTTAATGGACCTATCCTTTCCCTAGTCTTAGTTCGATATAACTGAAAAAAACCTTTAGGATTTGACTTTGCTTGCTCTGCTATGCGAACTTCATAGTTTCTTTTTGCTTTCCAAATCTCTTTTTTTAACATTTCTAACCAGTTGTATGAATTCCTGTTCTAACCTGACTTCCCCATTCTTAATCCTTTTGTACCAAGCTCTCTTTTTACCTATAAGGTTCTTTAAATTATTTGTTATCCACTTTGGGTCATTAGTATTCGACCTATTCAATTTGTATGGTATACTACGTTCCTGTGCTTTGTTTAGAATATTCTTAAATAAGTTATATATTAAATCCACATCGAAATTCCCTTTTACGTCACCTATCGCTGGGTTCATGTCTCGCTCTAAGACCGGCCCACACCCCATACCCAAGAGTTTCCAATCTATTTGACCCAAAAAATTTCTTAGGCTATTAAAATCAGGTTTTCGAAAATCTGGCACTTTAACAGAATTTTCTCCTACAGGTCTATTCCATTCTATGCTAAATCTGATTACTTTGTGATCACTGTTCCCTAGCTCACTCCCTATTTCGATGTCATTAATTTGGTTTCCCTGTTAGTTAACACCAAATCTAAAATATTATTTTCCTGCGTTGGTTCCTTAATGTGTTGCGTAAGAAAGCAATCGTCAATTAATTCTAGAAAATCTTCTGCTTCACTATTCCCTGTTTTGTTCACCCAGTTTATTCCACTAAAATTAAAGTCACCCATGACATAAATACTGTTAACATAAGAACATAAGAACAAAGGTAACTGCAGAAGGCCTATTGGCCCATACGAGGCAGCTCCTATTCTATAACCACCCAATCCCACTCATATACTTGTCCAACCCGTGCTTGAAACAATCGAGGGACCCCACCTCCACAATGTTACGCGGCAATTGGTTCCACAAATCAACAACCCTGTTACTGAACCAGTATTTACCCAAGTCTTTCCTAAATCTAAACTTATCCAATTTATATCCATTGTTTCGTGTTCTGTCCTGTGTTGATACTTTTAATACCCTATTAATATCCCCCCGGTTATGTCCATTCATCCACTTGTAAACCTCTATCATGTCACCCCTAACTCTTCGCCTTTCCAGTGAATGCAACTTAAGCTTTGTTAATCTTTCTTCATATGAAAGATTTCTAATTTGGGGAATTAACTTAGTCATCCTACGCTGGACACGTTCAAGTGAATTTATATCCATTCTATAATATGGCGACCAAAACTGAACTGCATAATCTAAATGGGGCCTAACTAGAGCAAGATATAGCTTGAGAACCACACCAGGTGTCTTGTTACTAACGCTGCGATTAATAAATCCAAGTGTCCGATTTGCCTTATTACGAACATTTATGCATTGATCCTTTTGTTTTAAATTCTTACTAATCATAACTCCCAGATCCCTTTCGCAATCCGACTTCGCAATCACAACACCATCTAGCTCGTATCTTGTAACTCTATCATCATTACCTAACCTCAGAACTTTACATTTATCAGCATTAAACTGCATCTGCCAATCCTTTGACCATTTCAAAACCCTATCTAGATCAACTTGAAGTGATAGTGAGTCCTCCTCCGAATTAATTTCCCTACCGATTTTCGTATCATCGGCAAATTTGCAAATGTTGCTACTCAAACCTGAATCTAAATCATTTATATATATTATAAACAACAGAGGTCCCAGGACAGAGCCTTGAGGCACTCCACTTACAACATTTTCCCACTCTGACTTGATTCCATTTATACTAACTCTCTGTTTCCTTTGGTATAGCCATGCCCTAATCCAGCTTAATATAGCACCCCCAATACCATGAGACTCTATTTTTTTAATCAGTCTTTCATGTGGCACTGTATCAAAAGCTTTGCTAAAGTCAAGGTATACAACATCGCAATCCTTACCACTATCAACTGCCTCAACAATGCTAGAATAAAAAGATAACAAATTTGTTAAACATGAACGGCCATTTATAAAACCATGTTGCGACTCAATTATTAATTTATGTTTTTCAAGATGAAGACGAATTTTATTTGCTATTATAGATTCGAGTAACTTTCCCACAATAGACGTTAGGCTAATTGGTCGATAGTTAGACGCAAGTGATCTATCTCCTTTCTTAAAAACTGGTATCACATTAGCAACTTTCCAAAACTCTGGCACTCTGCCTGACTCTATTGATTTATTAAATATGGTTGACAGTGGGTCACAAAGCTCCTCTTTGCATTCTTTAAGCACCCTAGCAAACACTTCATCCGGCCCTGGGGATTTGTTTGGTTTGAGTTTTACTATTTGTTTAAGAACATCCTCCCTGGTAACTGCTAAACTCGTCAACCTGTCCTCGTCCCCACCCACATAGACTTGTTCGGCTGAAGGCATATTGTTAAGTTCCTCTTTAGTAAATACAGATACAAAATATTTATTAAAAATACTACTCATCTCTTCATCACTATCTGTTATTTGACCTGTCTCAGTTTTTAATGGACCTATCCTTTCCCTAGTCTTAGTACGATATAACTGAAAAAACCCTTTAGGATTTGTCTTTGCTTGCCCTGCTATGCGAACTTCATAGTTTCTTTTTGCTTTCCTTATCTCTTTTTTAACATTTCTAACCAGTTGTACGAATTCCTGTTCTAAAGTGACCTCCCCATTTTTAATCCTTTTGTACCAAGCTCTCTTTTTACCTATAAGGTTCTTCAAATTCTTTGTTATCCACTTTGGGTCATTAGTATACGATCTATTCAATTTGTATGGTATACTACGTTCCTGTGCTTTGTTTAGAATATTCTTAAATAAGTTATATATTGAATCCACATCGAAATCCCCATTTAAGTCACCTATCGCTGGGTTCATGTCTCGCTCCAAGACCGGCCCACACCCCATACCCAAGCCTTTCCAATCAATTTGACCCAAAAAATTTCTTAGGCTATTAAAATCAGCTTTTCGAAAATCTGGCACTTTAACAGAATTTTCTCCTACTGGTCTATTCCATTCTATGCTAAATCTGATTTCTTTGTGATCACTGCTCCCTAGCTCACTCCCTATTTCGATGTCATTAATTTGCGTTTCCCTGTTAGTTAACACTAAATCTAAAATATTATTTTCCCGTGTTGGTTCCTTAATGTGTTGCGTAAGAAAGCAATCGTCAATTAATTCTAGAAAATCTTCTGCTTCACTATTCCCTGTTTTGTTCAGCCAGTTTATTCCGCTAAAATTAAAGTCACCCATGACATAAATACTGTTAGATCTAGATGCTCTAGATATTTCATCCCATAGATGCTTTGCTTCCATTCTGTCTAAATTTGGTGGCCTATATATTACTCCTATTATAATATTATTAGCTTTTTCGTTTAATTCAATCCAAATAGTTTCTGTGTGTGGCTCTGTTTTGATTCCCTCTTTGAGACTACATTTCAAATTGTCCCTAACATATATGGCTACTCCACCTCCTCGTCTAATATATCTATCTGTGTGAAATAGTTTAAATCCATATATTTGATATTCAGCTAATAGTTCTCTATTTTCTACATTCATCCACGTTTCGGTAAGTGCAATAATATCTATTTTTTCTGTGCAGACAAGAGCATTTAATTCGTTAATTTTATTTCTTAGACTTCTACTGTTAGTGTAATATACCCTAAGTGAATTGTTATTTTGCGGACCTTCTCTTTCCCTGATCGTTTTGCCAATTCCTTTCTCCCACAAACACATACTATTATTACCTCCTTCCTCCAAATCAATTCCCATACCTCTATCTACTAACAGTTTAAACCCAAACAAACACCTCTAACCACTTCTTCTAGCGAGTTCGCAACAGCAACAACCCCAGCTCTCGATAGATGCACCCCATCACGAGCATACATTTCATTGTTAGATCTAGATGCTCTAGATATTACATTCCATAGATGCTTTGCTTCCATTCCGTCTAAATTTGGTGGCCTATATATAACTCCTATTAAAATATTATTTGATTCTTCGTTTAATTCTATCCAAATAGTTTCTGTGTGTGGCTCAGTTTTGTTTCCCTCTTTGAGACTACATTTCAAATTGTCCCTAACATATATGGCTACTCCCCCTCCTCGTCTAATATATCTATCTGTGTGAAATAGTTTAAATCCATATATTTGATATTCAGCTAATAATATTTGATATTCAGCTAATAGTTCTCTATTTTCTACATTCATCCACGTTTCGGTAAGTGCAATAATATCTATTTTTTCTGTGCAGACAAGAGCATTTAATTCGTTAATTTTATTTCTTAGACTTCTACTGTTAGTGTAATATACCCTAAGTGTAAGAGTTAATATACCCTAAGAGTTCGCAACAGCAACAACCCCAGCTCTCGATAGATGCACCCCATCACGAGCATACATTTCATTGTAAGATCTAGATGCTCTAGATATTACATTCCATAGATGCTTTGCTTCCATTCCGTCTAAATTTGGTGGCCTATATATAACTCCTATTAAAATATTATTTGATTCTTCGTTTAATTCTATCCAAATAGTTTCTGTGTGTGGCTCAGTTTTGTTTCCCTCTTTGAGACTACATTTCAAATTGTCCCTAACATATATGGCTACTCCCCCTCCTCGTCTAATATATCTATCTGTGTGAAATAGTTTAAATCCATATATTTGATATTCAGCTAATAATATTTGATATTCAGCTAATAGTTCTCTATTTTCTACATTCATCCACGTTTCGGTAAGTGCAATAATATCTATTTTTTCTGTGCAGACAAGAGCATTTAATTCGTTAATTTTATTTCTTAGACTTCTACTGTTAGTGTAATATACCCTAAGTGAATTGTTATTTTGCGGACCTTCTCTTTCCCTGATCGTTTTGCCAATTCCTTTCTCCCACAAACACATACTATTATTACCTCCTTCCTCCAAATCAATTCCCATACCTCTATCTACTAACAGTTTAAACCCAAACAAACACCTCTAACCACTTCTTCTAGCGAGTTCGCAACAGCAACAACCCCAGCTCTCGATAGATGCACCCCATCACGAGCATACATTTCATTGTTAGATCTAGATGCTCTAGATATTACATTCCATAGATGCTTTGCTTCCATTCCGTCTAAATTTGGTGGCCTATATATAACTCCTATTAAAATATTATTTGATTCTTCGTTTAATTCTATCCAAATAGTTTCTGTGTGTGGCTCAGTTTTGTTTCCCTCTTTGAGACTACATTTCAAATTGTCCCTAACATATATGGCTACTCCCCCTCCTCGTCTAATATATCTATCTGTGTGAAATAGTTTAAATCCATATATTTGATATTCAGCTAATAGTTCTCTATTTTCTACATTCATCCACGTTTCGGTAAGTGCAATAATATCTATTTTTTCTGTGCAGACAAGAGCATTTAATTCATTAATTTTATTTCTTAGACTTCTACTGTTAGTGTAATATATCCTAAGTGAATTGTTATTTTGAGGCCCTTTTCTTTCCCTGATCATTTTGTCAATTCTTTTCTCCCACGAACACATACTTTTATTACCTCCTTCCTCCAAATCAATTCCCATACCACTATCTACTAACAGTTTAAACCCAAACAAACACCTCTATCCACTGGTTCCAACGAGTTCGCAACAGCAACAACCCCAGCCCTCGATAGATGCACCCCATCACGAGCATACATTTCATTTCTTCCATAGAAGCATTCCCAGTTGTCTATGAAAGATATTGCATTTGATTTGCAATATCTTTCCAGCCGGCATTTGACACCAAGTGCCCTCGGCATCCATTCATTTCCCACTCCCTTTCTTGGAAGAATGCCACATATGATCGGGATTCCTTTCATTTTTTTGAAGGGTTTTTTCAGTTATATCGTACTAAGACTAGGGAAAGGATAGGTCCATTAAAAACTGAGACAGGTCAAATAACAGATAGTGATGAAGAGATGAGTAGTATTTTTAATAAATATTTTGTATCTGTATTTACTAAAGAGGAACTTAACAATATGCCTTCAGCCGAACAAGTCTATGTGGGTGGGGACGAGGACAGGTTGACGAGTTTAGCAGTTACCAGGGAGGATGTTCTTAAACAAATAGTAAAACTCAAACCAAACAAATCCCCAGGGCCGGATGAAGTGTTTGCTAGGGTGCTTAAAGAATGCAAAGAGGAGCTTTGTGACCCACTGTCAACCATATTTAATAAATCAATAGAGTCAGGCAGAGTGCCAGAGTTTTGGAAAGTTGCTAATGTGATACCAGTTTTTAAGAAAGGAGATAGATCACTTGCGTCTAACTATCGACCAATTAGCCTAACGTCTATTGTGGGAAAGTTACTCGAATCTATAATAGCAAATAAAATTTGTCTTTATCTTGAAAAACATAAATTAATAATTGAGTCGCAACATGGTTTTATAAATGGCCGTTCATGTTTAACAAATTTGTTATCTTTTTATTCTAGCATTGTTGAGGCAGTTGATAGTGGTAAGGATTGCGATGTTGTATACCTTGACTTTAGCAAAGCTTTTGATACAGTGCCACATGAAAGACTGATTAAAAAAATAGAGTCTCATGGTATTGGGGGTGCTATATTAAGCTGGATTAGGGCATGGCTATACCAAAGGAAACAGAGAGTTAGTATAAATGGAATCAAGTCAGAGTGGGAAAATGTTGTAAGTGGAGTGCCTCAAGGCTCTGTCCTGGGACCTCTGTTGTTTATAATATATATAAATGATTTAGATTCAGGTTTGAGAAGCAACATTTGCAAATTTGCCGATGATACGAAAATCGGTAGGGAAATTAATTCGGAGGAGGACTCACTATCACTTCAAGTTGATCTAGATAGGGTTTTGAAATGGTCAAAGGATTGGCAAATGCAGTTTAATGCTGATAAATGTAAAGTTCTGAGGCTAGGTAATGATGATAGAGTTAATTTGTGTTTTTCAAGATGAAGACGAATTTTATTTGCAATTATCGATTCAAGTAACTTTCCCACAATAGACGTCAGGCTAATTGGTCTATAGTTTGACGCAAGTGCTCTATCTCCTTTCTTAAAAATTGGTACCACATTAGCTACCTTCCATGACTCTGGCACTCTGTCTGACTCTATTGATTTATTAAATATGGTAGACAGTGCAAGTGATGAGTCACAATAACGTGGCTGAAGTATGTTGACCAGACCACACACTAGAAGTTGAAGGGACGACGACGTTTCGGTTCCGTCCTGGACCATTCTCAAGTCGATTGTGATGAGGAGGTAGGGCTCTACCTCCTCATCACAATCGACTTGAGAATGGTCCAGGACGGACCGAAACGTCGTCGTCCCTTCAACTTCTAGTGTGTGGTCTGGTCAACATGGTAGACAGTGGTTCTAAAAGCTCCTCTTTGCATTCTTTAAGCACCCTGGCAAACACTTCATCCGGCCCTGGGGATTTGTTTGGTTTGAGTTTTACTAATTGTTTAATTTCATCCTCCCTGGTAACTGCTAAACTAGTCAACCTGTCCTCATCCCCACCCACATAGACTTGTTCGGCTGAAGGCATATTGTTAAGTTCTTCTTTAGTAAATACAGATATAAAATATTTGTTAAAAATACTACTCATCTCCTTGTCATTATCCGTTATTTGACCTGTCTCAGATTTTAATGGACCTATCCTTTCCCCAGTCTTAGTTCGATATAACTGAAAAAACCCTTTAGGATTTTTACATTTATCTTTAAAACTTTACATTTATCAGCATTAAACTGCATCTGCCAATCTTTTAAGAACATAAGAACAAAGGCAACTGCAGAAGGCCTATTGGCCCATACGAGGCAGCTCCTATTTATAACCACCCAATCCCACTCATATACTTGTCCAACCTGCGCTTGAAACAGTCGAGGGACCCCACCTCCAGCACGTCACGCGGTAATTGGTTCCACAAATCAACAACCCTGTTACTGAACCAGTATTTACCCAAGTCTTTCCTAAATCTAAACTTATCCAATTTATACCCATTGTTTCGTGTTCTGTCTTGTGTTGATACTTTTAATACCCTATTAATATCCCCTTTGTTATGTCCATTCACCCACTTGTAAACCTCTATCATGTCACCCCTTTCAAATAGGTTTTGACCATTTCAAAACCCTATTTAGATCAACTTGAAGTGATAGTGAGTCTTCTTCTGTGTTAATTTCCCTGCCGATTTTTTATCATCGGCAAATTTGCAAATGTGGCTACTCAAACCTGAATCTAAATTATTGATATATATTATAAACAACAGAGGTACCAGGACAGAGCCTTGAGGCACTCCACTTACAACATTGACTCTTACAACTCTGACTTGACTCCATTTAACTCTGTTTCCTTTGGTATAGCCATGCCCTAATCCAGATTAATATAGCACCCCCAATACCATGAGCCTCTATCTTTTTAATCAGTCTTTCATGTGGCACTGTATCAAAAGCTTTGCTAAAGTCAAGGTTCAAAACATCACAGTCCTTACCACTATCAACTGCCTCAACTATGCTAGAATAAAAAGATAACAAATTTGTTTATTATGAACGGCCATTTATAAAACCATGTTGCGACTCAATTATAATTTATGTTTTTCAAGATGGAGACGAATTTTATTTGCAATTATAGATTCTAGTAACTTTCCCACAATAGACGTTATGCTAATTGGTCGATAGTTAGACGCAATTGATCTATCTCCTTTCTTAAAAACTGGTATCACATTAGCAACTTTCCATAACTCTGCCTGACTCTATTGATTTATTAAATATGGTTGACAGTGGGTTGCAAAACTCCTCTTTGCATTCTTTAAGCACCCTGGCAAACACTTCATCCGGCCCTGGGGATTTGTTTGGTTTGAGTTTTATTATTTGTTTACGAACATCCTCTCTGGTAACTGCTAAACTCGTCAACCTGTCCTCGTCCCCATCCACCTAAACTTGTTCGGCTGAAGGCATATTGTTAAGTTCCTCTTTAGTAAATATAGATACAAAATATTTATTAAAAATACTACTCATCTCTTCATCACTATCTGATATTTGACCTGTCTCAGTTTTTAATGGACTTACCCTCTCCCTAATCTTTGTCCGGTATAACTGGAAAAACCCTTTAGGATTTGTTTTTGCTTGCTCAGCTATGCGAACTTAATAGTTTGTTTTTGCTTTCCTTATCTCTTTTTTAACACTTCTAACCAGTTGTACGAATTCATGTTCTAAACAGACTTCCCCTTTCTTAATCCTTTTGTACCACGCTCTCTTTTTAACTATAAGGTTCTTCAGATCCTTTGTTATCCACTTTGGATCATTAGTATTCGATCTATTCAATTTATATGATATACTACATTCCTGGGCTTTGGTTAAAATATTTTTAAATACGTTATATTTTGAATCCACATCGAAAAGGACGATGAGGAGGACGAGTGCTGTGGAGAGACTGTGGATCGCGCAAAAGGGAAAGCAACGAAGAGAAAGGAAGCGCAGGCCCCTCAGAAAGTAAAGGAAGTACCTAAGCAAACATTAGTTGTGGGAGATTCCCAGATAAGGTATTTGGATAGAACGTTTTGTGCTAGAGATAGGGGGAACAGGTTAAGGGTTTGCTATCCCGGAGCTGGCATTGGTGATATTATAAACAACATGAATGATATTATGGCTGGTAATGGGAACAATCCCATTATTTGCATTAGCGTGGGAGGAAATGATGTTGGTCGAGTCAGGAGTGAGGAACTGATTCAGAGGTATAAAACAGCCATAGAGTTAGTTAGGAGCAAGGGAGGAATCCCGATCATATGTGGCATTCTTCCAAGAAAGGGAGCGGGAAATGAATGGATATCGAGGGCACTTGGTGTCAATTGCCGGCTGGAAAGATATTGCAAATCAAATGCAATATCTTTCATAGACAACTGGGAACACTTCTATGGAAGAAATGAAATGTATGCTCGTGATGGGGTGCATCTATCGAGAGCTGGGGTTGTTGCTGTTGCGAACTCGCTAGAAGAAGTGGTTAGAGGTGTTTGTTTGGGTTTAAACTGTTAGTAGATAGAGGTATGGGAATTGATTTGGAGGAAGGAGGTAATAAAAGTATGTGTTTGTGGGAGAAAGGAATTGGCAAAACGATCAGGGAAAGAGAAGGTCCGCAAAATAACAATTCACTTAGGGTATATTACACTAACAGTAGAAGTCTAAGAAATAAAATTAACGAATTAAATGCTCTTGTCTGCACAGAAAAAATAGATATTATTGCACTTACCGAAACGTGGATGAATGTAGAAAATAGAGAACTATTAGCTGAATATCAAATATATGGATTTAAACTATTTCACACAGATAGATATATTAGACGAGGAGGTGGAGTAGCCCTATATGTTAGGGACAATTTGAAATGTAGTCTCAAAGAGGGAATCAAAACAGAGCCACACACAGAAACTATTTGGATTGAATTAAACGAAAAAGCTAATAATATTATAATAGGAGTAATATATAGGCCACCAAATTTAGACAGAATGGAAGCAAAGCATCTATGGGATGAAATATCTAGAGCATCTAGATCTAACAGTATTTATGTCATGGGTGACTTTAATTTTAGCGGAATAAACTGGTTGAACAAAACAGGGAATAGTGAAGCAGAAGATTTTCTAGAATTAATTGACGATTGCTTTCTTACGCAACACATTAAGGAACCAACACGGGAAAATAATATTTTAGATTTAGTGTTAACTAACAGGGAAACGCAAATTAATGACATCGAAATAGGGAGTGAGCTAGGGAGCAGTGATCACAAAGAAATCAGATTTAGCATAGAATGGAATAGACCAGTAGGAGAAAATTCTGTTAAAGTGCCAGATTTTCGAAAAGCTGATTTTAATAGCCTAAGAAATTTTTTGGGTCAAATTGATTGGAAAGGCTTGGGTATGGGGTGTGGGCCGGTCTTGGAGCGAGACATGAACCCAGCGATAGGTGACTTAAATGGGGATTTCGATGTGGATTCAATATATAACTTATTTAAGAATATTCTAAACAAAGCACAGGAACGTAGTATACCATACAAATTGAATAGATCGTATACTAATGACCCAAAGTGGATAACAAAGAATTTGAAGAACCTTATAGGTAAAAAGAGAGCTTGGTACAAAAGGATTAAAAATGGGGAGGTCACTTTAGAACAGGAATTCGTACAACTGGTTAGAAATGTTAAAAAAGAGATAAGGAAAGCAAAAAGAAACTATGAAGTTCGCATAGCAGGGCAAGCAAAGACAAATCCTAAAGGTTTTTTTCAGTTATATCGTACTAAGACTAGGGAAAGGATAGGTCCATTAAAAACTGAGACAGGTCAAATAACAGATAGTGATGAAGAGATGAGTAGTATTTTTAATAAATATTTTGTATCTGTATTTACTAAAGAGGAACTGAACAATATGCCTTCAGCCGAACAAGTCTATGTGGGTGGGGACGAGGACAGGTTGACGAGTTTAGCAGTTACCAGGGAGGATGTTCTTAAACAAATAGTAAAACTCAAACCAAACAAATCTCCAGGGCCGGATGAAGTGTTTGCTAGGGTGCTTAAAGAATGCAAAGAGGAGCTTTGTGACCCACTGTCAACCATATTTAATAAATCAATAGAGTCAGGCAGAGTGCCAGAGTTTTGGAAAGTTGCTAATGTGATACCAGTTTTTAAGAAAGGAGATAGATCACTTGAGTCTAACTATCGACCAATTAGCCTAACGTCTATTGTGGGAAAGTTACTCGAATCTATAATAGCAAATAAAATTCGTCTTCATCTTGAAAAACATAAATTAATAATTGAGTCGCAACATGGTTTTATAAATGGCCGTTCATGTTTAACAAATTTGTTATCTTTTTATTCTAGCATTGTTGAGGCAGTTGATAGTGGTAAGGATTGCGATGTTGTATACCTTGACTTTAGCAAAGCTTTTGATACAGTGCCACATGAAAGACTGATTAAAAAAATAGAGTCTCATGGTATTGGGGGTGCTATATTAAGCTGGATTAGGGCATGGCTATACCAAAGGAAACAGAGAGTTAGTATAAATGGAATCAAGTCAGAGTGGGAAAATGTTGTAAGTGGAGTGCCTCAAGGCTCTGTCCTGGGACCTCTGTTGTTTATAATATATATAAATGATTTAGATTCAGGTTTGAGTAGCACCATTTGCAAATTTGCCGATGATACGAAAATCGGTAGGGAAATTAATTCGGAGGAGGACTCACTATCACTTCAAGTTGATCTAGATAGGGTTTTGAAATGGTCAAAGGATTGGCAGATGCAGTTTAATGCTGATAAATGTAAAGTTCTGAGGTTAGGTAATGATGATAGAGTTACAAGATACGAGCTGGATGGTGTTGTGATTGCGAAGTCGGATTGCGAAAGGGATCTGGGAGTTATGATTAGTAAGAATTTAAAACAAAAGGATCAATGCATAAATGTTCGTAATAAGGCAAATCGGACACTTGGATTTATTAATCGCAGCGTTAGTAACAAGACACCTGGTGTGGTTCTCAAGCTATATCTTGCTCTAGTTAGGCCCCATTTAGATTATGCAGTTCAGTTTTGGTCGCCATATTATAGAATGGATATAAATTCACTTGAACGTGTCCAGCGTAGGATGACTAAGTTAATTCCCCAAATTAGAAATCTTTCATATGAAGAAAGATTAACAAAGCTTAAGTTGCATTCACTGGAAAGGCGAAGAGTTAGGGGTGACATGATAGAGGTTTACAAGTGGATGAATGGACATAACCGGGGGGATATTAATAGGGTATTAAAAGTATCAACACAGGACAGAACACGAAACAATGGATATAAATTGGATAAGTTTAGATTTAGGAAGGACTTGGGTAAATACTGGTTCAGTAACAGGGTTGTTGATTTGTGGAACCAATTGCCGCGTAACATTGTGGAGGTGGGGTCCCTCGATTGTTTCAAGCACGGGTTGGACAAGTATATGAGTGGGATTGGGTGGTTATAGAATAGGAGCTGCCTCGTATGGGCCAATAGGCCTTCTGCAGTTACCTTTGTTCTTATGTTCTTATGTTCTTAAAACCCCTTTTACGTCACCTATCTCTGGGTTGACGTCTAGCTCCAATACCGGCCCACACCCCATACCCAAGACTTTCCAATCTATTTGACTCAAAAAATTTCTTAGGCTATTGAAATCAGCTTTACGAAAATCAGGCACTTTGACAGAATTTTCTCCTACAGATCTATTCCATTCTATGCTAAATCTGATTTCTTTATGATCACTGTTCCCTAGCTCACTCCCTATTTCCATGTCCTTAATTTGTGTTTCCTTGTTAGTTAACACTAAATCTAAAATATTATTTCCCCGCGTTGGCTCCTTATTGTGTTGCGTAAGAAAGCAATCGTCAATTAATTCTAGAAAATCTTCTGCTTCACTATTCCCTGTTTTGTTCAACCAGTTTATTCCACTAAAATTAAAGTCACCCATGACATAAATACTGTTAGATCTAGATGCCCTAGATATTTCATCCCATAGATGCTTTGCTTCCATTCTGTCTAAATTTGGTGGCCTATATATAACTCCTATTATAATGTTATTTACTTTTTCGTTTAATTCTATCCAAATAGTTTCAGTATGTGGCTCAGTTTTGATTCCCTCTTTGAGACTACATTTCAAATTGTCCCTAACATATATGGCTACTCCCCTTCCTCGTCTAATATATCTATCTGTGTGAAATAGTTTAATTCCATTTATTTGATATTCAGCTAATAGCTCTCTATTTTCTACATTCATCCACGTTTCGGTAAGTGCAATAATATCTATTTTTTCTGTGCAGACAAGAGCATTCAAATCGTTTATTTTATTTCTTAGAGTTCTAGTGATTGTGTAATATACCCTAAGTGTAATATACCCTAAGCACACTCAATGGATGAGTGTGCTTATGGTTAGGCTTATGTTGAAAGTATTATAGCAGGTGGATGAGTTTGCTCATGCTCCGGCTTATGTTGTTAGTACTAAATCAGTGGATGAATGTGCTCATGGCCAGGCTTATATTGTTAGTATTATAGCAATGGATGAGTGTGCTCATTGCCAGGAATATGTTGTTAGTATTACAGTACTGGATGAGTGTGCTCATGGCCAGGCATATGATGTTAGTATTACAGCAGTGGATGAGTGAGATCATTGCTATGTTTATGTTGTTAATATTGTAACAGTGGATGAGTTTGCTCATGGCAGGCTTATGTTTTTAGTAGTATAGCATTGGATGAGTGTGTTCATGGCTAGGCATATGTTGAAAGAATTATTGCATTGGATGAATGTACTCATGGCCAGGCTTATGTTGTTAGCATTATAGCAGTTGACGAGTGAGCTCATTGCTAGGGTAATGTTATAGTGAGCTGTTAGCTGATAGAGGTATGGGAATTGATTTGGAGGAAGGAGATAATAAAAGTATGTGTTTGGGGGAGAAAGGAATTGGCAAAATGATTAGGGAAATTCAAGGGCCTCAAAATAACAATTCACATAGGGTATATTACACTAACAGTAGAAGTCTAAGAAATAAAATAAGCGAATTAAATGCTCTTGTCTGCACAGAATAAATAGCTATTATCGCGCTTACCGAAACGTGGATGAATGTAGAAAATAGAGAACTATTAGCTGAATATCAAACAAATGGATTTAAACTATTTCACACAGATAGATATATTAGACGAGGAGCGGGAGTAACCATATACGTTAGGGACAATTTGAAATGTTGTCTCAAAGAGGGAATCAAAACTGAGCCACATACTGAAACTATTTGGATAGAATTAAACGAAAAAGTAAATAACATTATAATAGGAGTTATATATAGGCCACCAAATTTAGACAGAATGGAAGCAAAGCATCTATGGGATGAAATATCTAGAGCATCTAGATCTAACAGTATTTATGTCATGGGTGACTTTAATTTTAGTGGAATAAACTGGTTAAACAAAACAGGGAATAATGAAGCAGAAGATTCTCTAGAATTAATTGACGATTGCTTTCTTACGCAACACATTAAGGAGCCAACGCAGGAAAAAATTATTTTAGATTTAGTGTTAACTAATAGGGAAACACAAATTAAAATGGAATAGATCTGTAGGAGAAAATTCGGTTAAAGTACCTGATTTTCGAAAATCTAATTTCAATAACCTAAGAAATTTATTGGGTAAAATAGATTGGAAAGTCTTGGGTATGGGGTGTGGGCCGGTCTTGGAGCTAGACGTGAACCCAGCGATAGGTGACGTTATGATAGGTTATGATATAAATTAAAGTATTTATGGTACATTTGCATGCGTAATTGTGCAGAATCCGGTGCCCCGCGGCTGTAGCGCGCCAAGAGTATTGCGTCGTATGTTCTAAACGTCAAATTTTTCGTAATAACGTCGTAAATATCGATAAGGAGTAAATATACACTCATTGGCAACCTTCTCATCCTTTGTTGTGCTATAGGGATTTCCCAGCCCTCAGTCACCTCGTGTGTCCGATAGAGTGTGGACTGTGCTGACGCGCGCTCCATTATCGTTCTTGGAATAGCGCATTGTTGCGTCTACTGCACAAACTCTTATAAAGAGATAGTACCAGAAGATAAGAGCAGCAAATCTGGCACTCGGTCGCCGTCTTTATCAGTAAAAGAAAGGCGCTTTAGCGCGAAGAGTAATATCCAGTGAGAGATGGTGGCGTACCACACCTCCTCAACCATCCTCACACACCACCTCAACCTTCCTCACACACCTCCTCAACCTTCCTCACACACCTTCCACAACCCTCCTAGACCCTCCTCACGCACCTTCCTAGACCTCCCTCCCTCCAACAAGCTGAGACAGGCACCTGAGGAAGGTGATCCAGCAATCATGCAGGTGCCTACTAGAGCCAAATGCAGTGCCACCTTGAGGACCCACAATTCGGACCAATGTCAATAGGTTAGTATGTTTTAGTGTTATAATTTGATAGTTGGTAATAACTGTAATATGTATGTGCAGAATATATATATATATAATTTTTTTTTTTTTTTTTTTTTTTTTACAATTTTTTTTTTTTTTTTTCGTTTGTTATCAGGGGATGTGCATGGAACTTGCACACCTTGCTCAATGGATGCCTATCTGCAAGGGTGCCAATTATGAACGAAATAGGTCGATGTCAAACTGGGCTACAGGTGGCCGAACTTTGATCTTATTTTACTCAGGTAAGTAATTTACAACTTCAAGGTGTTTCTCACCTTTCATTTATTATTCAATTTACATGGAAATTACACCTTATATGTAGAGTTTGTGCTTCTACAAACGTGTCGAGACATTTTAGTCCAAAGTCCATTTGTTGATTTTATAAAAATTTATAAACATCATATATTGCATATTTTTGAAAGGGTAACTTTGAATAATTATATTATTGCACTAAACTCTTTTTGGCTAAAACCCCAAATTCAAATCCTTTATTACATGCTAATGTGATATCTGAGTGTTATAGAAATGATTTTAGTTGACACATGTGTTCCCTGAAACTTTTTGAAAATTTTGAAAATTCGTTGCATAATACGTTCTGTATTTATTTCTCCCTTTCTGTTTAGGGTGTGATGCTGAAACGTAAACCAGTTGCAGCCCTTTCTATAACCATTTCATAAATAAATTTATAAACAAATTGAATAACTTTTACTTTACCTGTAATAAGCCACCTTTATAAACTGGAAAAGGTTCCAAGGTTTCTTCTTGTTCTTATAAATGGGGTTAAGTTGTTCTTAAAAATGGGGTTCAGTCAGAATGGGATAATGTTGTTAGTGGAGTACCTCAGGGCTCTGTCCTGTGACCTCTGTTTATAATATATATAAATGATTTAGATTCAGGTTTGAGTAGCAACATTTGCAAATTTGCCGATGATACGAAAATCGGTAGGGAAATTAATTCGGAGGAGGACTCACTATCACTTCAAGTTGATCTAGATAGGGTTTTGCAATGGTCAAAGGATTGGCAAATGCAGTTTAATTTTTAATTTATTAATTTAATAAATGCAGGCTAATAAATGTAAAGTTCTGAGGCTAGGTAATGGTGCTAGATGGTGTTGAGATTGCAAAGTCGGATTGCGAAAGGGATCTGGGAGTTATGATTAGTAAGAATTTAAAACAAAAGCATCAATGCATAAATGTTCGTAATAAGGCGAATAGGACACTGGGGTTTATTAATCGAAGCGTTAGTAACAAGACACCTGGTGTGGTTCTTAAGCTATATCTTGCTCGGGTTAGGCCCCATTTAGATTATGCAGTTCAGTTTTGGTCGCCGTATTATAGAATGGATATAAATTCGCTTGAACGTGTCCAGCGTAGGATGGCTAAGTTAATTCCCCAAATTAGAAATCTTTCATATTGATCCTTTTGTTTTAAATTCTTACTAATCATAACTCCCAGATCCCTTTCGCAATCCGACTTCGCAATCTCAACACCATCTTGAACGTTGGACACGTTCAAGTGAATTTATATCCATTCTATAATACTGCGACCAATACTGAACTGCATAATCTAAATGGGGCCTAACCAGAGCAAGATATAGCTTAAGAACCACACCAGGTGTCTTGTTACTAATGCTTCGATTAATAAATCCCAGTGTCCTATTCGCCTTATTACGAACATTCATGCATTGATCCTTTTGTTTTAAATTCTTACTAATCATAACTCCCAGATCCCTTTCGCAATCCGACTTCGCAATCTCAACACCATCTAGCTCGTATCTTGTAACTCTATCATCATTACCTAGCCTCAGAACTTTACATTTATCAGCATTAAACTGCATTTGCCAATCCTTTGACCATTTCAAAACCCTATCTAGATCAACTTGAAGTGATAGTGAGTCCTCCTCCGAATTAATTTCCCTACCGATTTTCGTATCATCTTCAAATTTGCAAATGTTGCTACTCAAACCTGAATCTAAATCATTTATATATATTATAAACAACAGAGGTCCCAGGACAGAGCCCTGAGGTACTCCACTAACAACATTATCCCACACTGACTTAACCCCATTTATACTAACTCTCTGTTTCCTTTGGAATAGCCATGCCCTAATCCAAGTTAATATAGCACCCCCAATACCATGAGCTTCTATTTTTTTAATTAGTCTTTCATGTGGCTCTGTATCAAAAGCTTTGCTAAAGTCAAGGTACACAACATCACAATCCTTACCACTATCAACTGCCTCAACTATGCTGGAATAAAAAGTTAGCAAATTTGTTAAACATGAACGGCCATTTGTAAAACCATGTTGCGACTCATTTATTAATTTATGTTTTTCAAGATGGAGACGAATTGTATTTGCAATTATTGATTCAAGTAACTTTCCCACAATAGACGTTAGGCTAATTGTGGCCGTACTATAGAATGGATATAAATTCACTTGAACATGTCCAGCATAGGATGACAAAGTTAATTCCCCAAATTAGAAGTCTTTCATATGAAGAAAGATTAATAAAGGTTAAATTGCATTCACTGGAAAGACGAAGAGTTAGGGGTGACATGATAGAAGTTTACAAGTGAATGAATGAACATAACAAAAGGGGTATTAAAAGTATCAACTCAAGACAGAACACGAAACAATGGGTATAAATTGGATAAGTTTAGATTTAGGAAAGACTTGGGTAAATACTGGTTCGGTAACAGGGTTGTTGATTTGTGGAACCAATTACCGCGTAACGTGGTGGAGGTGGGGTCCCTCGATTGTTTCAAGCGCAGGTTGTTGAAGTATATGAGTGGGATTGGGTGGTTATAGATAGGAGCTGCCTCGTATGGGCCAATAGGCCTTCTGCAGTTACCTTTGTTCTCATGTTCTTATGTAAGATAGCTTAGTCAACCTTAGGCTACCCTGTCAACCTGGGAGCCGGTCGGCCGAGCGGACAGCACGCTGTACACGTGATCCTGTGGTCCCGGGTTCGATCTTCGGCGCCGGCGAGAAACAATGGGCAGGATTTCTTTCACCCCTATGCCCCTGCTATCTAACAGTAAAAAAGGTACCTGGGAGTTAGTCAGCTGTCACGGGCTCCTTCCTGGGGGACTGAAGGACCGAGCCACAGGGACACTAAAGCCCCGAAATTATCTCAAGGTACCCTCTCAAGATAGCCCTAACCTCTGTGTCTCTCTTATCCCCTCTACCTCTCCCTCCTTGCTACCCCACTACCTCTCCCTCCTTGCTACCCCACTACCTCTCCCTCCTTGCTACCCCACTACCTCTCCGTCCTTGCTACCCCACTACCTCTCCCTCCTTGCTACCCCACTACCTCTCCCTCCTTGCTACCCCACTACCTCTCCCTCCTTGCTACCCCACTACCTCTCCCTCCTTGCTACCCCACTACCTCTCCCTCCTTGCTACCCCACTACCTCTCCCTCCTTGCTACCCCACTACCTCTCCCTCCTTGCTACCCCACTACCTCTCCCTCACTGCTCCCCATCATCCCTCCTCCCTCGCCTTTCACCCGCACCGTCCTCTCCGTCCCTCCTCTTCAGCCCAGCACTGACCAGTGGGGCCCTGGAAGACGAGGTGAAGCTCTGTAATTCCTGACGCCTTGATAACCTCCAGGGTGGCGTGCACAAGTTGCCAGGACACAACCCACCCCGTACACCCACGCCCGGACGGCTTCCTCTGCTGCTGTTGAGGATGTTGCTGGAGTTCGTTGATTAGGGGTTGGTGCTGCACTGAACACCAAGAAGAGCATCCGACACCTTAAGGAGGAGAATAAGGTTTAAGTTCTTCTGAGGACAACTAACAGTTACCTACTAAACACCTAACACCTACCTAACGTTAGAGTAACTCCTAGACACCCTTCGTGCATATGTTATGATACAGCTTCCATGTATGGCACTGTTTTATCCTTGTGAGTCATAGTTGAACTCTATACATCATAAAAACCCGTTAAAACATATTTGGTTAATTTTACAATTAATTTTAGGATTCACCTTCATATATTTTGAAATCAAGTATGTTAATATATCATGTGAGGTGTTTAATACAATGTGGACAGATGGCATTATTGTGAATTAAAATTTGCGAAGTGATGCAAAATCAGTAAATCGGAGATTAGCTCGATAATGTAATGCAAGAACTTGTACATAAGAACATAAGAACATAAGAACAAAGGCAACTGTAGAAGGCCTATTGGCCCATACGAGGCAGCTCCTATTCTATAACCACCCAATCCCACTCATATACTTGTCCAACCCGTGCTTGAAACAATCGAGGGACCCCACCTCCACAATGTTACGCGGCAATTGGTTCCACAAATCAACAACCCTGTTACTGAACCAGTATTTACCCAAGTCTTTCCTAAATCTAAACTTATCCAATTTATACCCATTGTTTCGTGTTCTGTCCTGTGTTGATACTTTTAATACCCTATTAATATCCCCTTTGTTATGTCCATTCATCCACTTGTAAACCTCTATCATGTCACCCCTAACTCTTCGCCTTTCCAGTGAATGCAACTTAAGCTTTGTTAATCTTTCTTCATATGAAAGATTTCTAATTTGGGGAATTAACTTAGTCATCCTACGCTGGACACGTTCAAGTGAATTTATATCCATTCTATAATATGGCGACCAAAACTGAACTGCATAATCTAAATGGGGCCTAACTAGAGCAAGATATAGCTTGAGAACCACATCAGGTGTCTTGTTACTAACGCTGCGATTAATAAATCCAAGTGTCCGATTTGCCTTATTACGAACATTTATGCATTGATCCTTTTGTTTTAAATTCTTACTAATCATAACTCCCAGATCCCTGTCGCAATTCGACTTTGCAATCTCAACACCATCTAGCTCGTATCTTGTAACCCTATCATCATTACCTAACCTCAGAACTTTACATTTATCAGCATTAAACTGCATCTGCCAATCCTTCGACCATTTCAAACCCCTATCTAGATCAACTTGAAGTGATAGTGAGTCCTCCTCCGAATTAATTTCCCTACCGATTTTCGTATCCTCGGCAAATTTGCAAATGTTGCTACTCAAACCTGAATCTAAATAATTTATATATATTATAAACAACAGAGGTCCCAGGACAGAGCCTTGAGGCACTCCACTTACAACATTTTCCCACTCTGACTTGACTCCATTTATACTAACTCTCTCTTTCCTTTGGTATAGCCATGCCCTAATCCAGCTTAATATAGCACCGCCAATACCATGAGACTCTTTTTAATCAGGCTTTCATGTGGCACTGTATCAAAAGCTTTGCTAAAGTCAAGGTACACAACATCGCAATCCTTACCACTATCAACTGCCTCAACAATGCTAGAATAAAAAGATCACAAATTTGTTAAACATGAACGGCCATTTATAAAACCATGTTGCGACTCAATTATTAATTTATGTTTTTCAAGATGAAGATGAATTTTATATGCTATTATAGATTCGAGTAACTTTCCTACAATATACGTTAGGCTAATTGGTCGATAGTTAGACGCAAGTGATCTATCTCCTTTCTTAAAAACTGGTATCACATTAGCAACTTTCCAAAACTCTGGCACTCTGCCTGACTCTATTGATTTATTAAATATGGTTGACAGTGGGTCACAAAGCTCCTCTTTGCATTCTTTAAGCACCCTGGCAAACACTTCATCCGGCCCTGGGGATTTGTTTGGTTTAAGTTTTACTATTTGTTTAAGAACATCCTCCCTGGTAACTGTTAAACTCGTCAACCTGTCCTCGTCCCCACCCACATAGACTTGTTCGGCTGAAGGCTTATTGTTAAGTTCCTCTTTAGTAAATACAGATACAAAATATTTATTAAAAATACTACTCATCTCTTCATCGCTATCTGTTATTTGACCTGGCTCAGTTTTTAATGGACCTATCCTTTCCCTAGTCTTAGTACGATATAACTGAAAAAAACCCTTTAGGATTTGACTTTGCTTGCCCTGCTATGCGGACTTCATAGTTTCTTTTTGCTTTCCTTATCTCTTTTTTAACATTTCTAACCAGTTGTACGAATTCCTGTTCTAAAGTGACCTCCCCATTTTTAATCCTTTTGTACCAAGCTCTCTTTTTACCTATAAGGTTCTTCAAATTCTTTGTTATCCACTTTGGGTCATTGGTATTCGATCTATTCAATTTGTATGGTATACTACGTTCCTGTGCTTTGTTTAGAATATTCTTAAATAAGTTATATATTGAATCCACATCGAAATCCCCATTTACGTCACCTATCGCTGGGTTCATGTCTCGATCCAAGACCGGCCCCCACCCCATACCCAAGACTTTCCAATCAATTTGACCCAAAAAATTTCTAAGGCTATTAAAATCAGCTTTTCGAAAATCTGGCACTTTAATAGAATTTTCTCCTACAGGTCTATTCCATTCTATGCTAAATCTGATTTCTTTGTGATCACTGTTTCCTAGCTCACTCCCTATTTCGATGTCATTAATTTGTGTTTCCTTGTTAGTTAACACTAAATCTAAAATATTATTTTCCCGTGTTGGTTCCTTAATGTGTTGCGTAAGAAAGCAATCGTTAATTAATTCTAGAAAATCTTCTGCTTCACTATTCCCTGTTTTGTTCAACCAGTTTATTCCACTAAAATTAAAGTCACCCATGACGTAAATACTGTTAGATCTAGATGCCCTAGTTATTTCATCCCATAAATGCTTTGCTTCCATTCTGTCTAAATTCGGTGGCCTATATATAACTCCTATTATAATATTATTTGCTTTTTCGTATAATTCTATCCAAATAGTTTCTGTGTGTGGCTCAGTTTTGATTCCCTCTTTGAGACTACATTTCAAATTGTCCCTAACATATATGGCTACTCCCCCTCCTCGTCTAATATATCTATCTGTGTGAAATAGTTTAAATCCATTTATTTGATATTCAGCTAATAGTTCTCTATTTTCTACATTCATCCACGTTTCGGTAAGTGCAATAATATCTATTTTATCTGTGCAGACAAGAGCATCTAATTCGTTAATTTCATTTCTTAGACTTCTACTGTTAGTGTAATATACCTTAAGTGAATTGTTATTTTGAGGCCCTTCTCTTTCCCTGATCATTTTGCCAATTCCTTTCTCCCACAAACACGTACTTTTATTATCTCCTTCCTCCAAATCAATTCCCATACCTCTATCAGCTAACAGTTTAAACCCAAACAAACACCTCTAACCACTTCTTCCAACGAGTTCGCAACAGCAACAACCCCAGCTCTCGATAGATGCACCCCATCACGAGCATACATTCCATTTCTTCCATAGAAGTGTTCCCAGTTGTCTATGAAAGATATTGCATTTGATTTGCAATATCTTTCCAGCCGGCAATTGGCACCATTTGATTCCCGCACGAGGCAGAAACAAATGGGCAAAAGTTTCTTTCACCCTGAATGCCCCTGTTACCTAGCAGTAATTAGGTACCTGGGTGTCACGGGCTGCTTCCTGGGGGTGGAAGCCTGGTCGAGGACCGGGCCGCGGGGACACTAAAAAAGCCCCGAAATCATCTCAAGATAACCTCAAGATAAATGAGTTAATGACCACAAGTTACCTGCGGTTAGGTCGTATAATTTGACCTTGCTTCTGCTAAGCTAATAATTGCAGCCAGGTAGCCGGGTGTGTATTTCAAACAAGCCGCCAGTTAAGGCGTGGATTGGTAGATGGCCTAGGGCTATCTACTTAGTGGGTGGGGTTTAGCTCCTAGATAGATTCGCAATAAATACCCAGGGAATTGTACATTCTAGAACATAGCATAGCACAGCATCAGCAGACAGCAGCCAAGACAGGCTGTAGGCCATACGGTGGGTATCTGCCTGTCAACTGTAGACCCCCAACTCTCTCTATCCAACTTAGGCTCAGACACTTGGTGAGTGAACGTTAAGGTGACTCATTTCGTGTTTCCCAAACAACAAGTGTTGTGTGATTAACAGGGACAGTCAGCTGTAATATCCTTAATGTCTTGTGTGGTGACTTACGTCGTTTATTAATCTGGACATAGTGAACCTGAAGTTCGACTGCGTGAATTATGATACTTATCATGTTAAGTAAATACTTAATTCACTTACTTTTTAATCTGACTTTAATTGTTTTCCTAGATCTTGGATTTTCGGATATATTGCAAGCTAGAGTGTAGAGTACTCTTGAGATTGTTGACTTAAAGAATCTTACCTGGAACAAGATACATGATTCCAATTATAAGCAAACATTAGTTGTGGGAGATTCCCAGATAAGGTATTTGGATAGAACGTTTTGTGCTAGAGATAGGGGGAACAGGTTAAGGGTTTGCTATCCCGGAGCTCGCATTGGTGATATTATAAACAACATGAATGATATTATGGCTGGTAATGGGAACAATCCCATTATTTGCATTAGCGTGGGAGGAAATGATGTTGGTCGAGTCAGGAGTGAGGAACTGATTCAGAGGTATAAAACAGCCATAGAGTTAGTTAGGAGCAAGGGAGGAATCCCGATCATATGTGGCATTCTTCCAAGAAAGGGAGTGGGAAATGAATGGATATCGAGGGCACTTGGTGTCAATTGCCGGCTGGAAAGATATTGCAAATCAAATGCAATATCTTTCATAGACAACTGGGAACACTTCTATGGAAGAAATGAAATGTATGCTCGTGATGGGGTGCATCTATCGAGAGCTGGGGTTGTTGCTGTTGCGAACTCGCTAGAAGAAGTGGTTAGAGGTGTTTGTTTGGGTTTAAACTGTTAGTAGATAGAGGTATGGGAATTGATTTGGAGGAAGGAGGTAATAAAAGTATGTGTTTGTGGGAGAAAGGAATTGGCAAAACGATCAGGGAAAGAGAAGGTCCGCAAAATAACAATTCACTTAGGGTATATTACACTAACAGTAGAAGTCTAAGAAATAAAATTAACGAATTAAATGCTCTTGTCTGCACAGAAAAAATAGATATTATTGCACTTACCGAAACGTGGATGAATGTAGAAAATAGAGAACTATTAGCTGAATATCAAATATATGGATTTAAACTATTTCACACAGATAGATATATTAGACGAGGAGGTGGAGTAGCCATATATGTTAGGGACAATTTGAAATGTAGTCTCAAAGAGGGAATCAAAACAGAGCCACACACAGAAACTATTTGGATAGAATTAAACGAAAAAGCTAATAATATTATAATAGGAGTAATATATAGGCCACCAAATTTAGACAGAATGGAAGCAAAGCATCTATGGGATGAAATATCTAGAGCATCTAGATCTAACAGTATTCATGTCATGGGTGACTTTAATTTTAGCGGAATAAACTGGTTGAACAAAACAGGGAATAGTGAAGCAGAAGATTTTCTAGAATTAATTGACGATTGCTTTCTTACGCAACACATTAAGGAACCAACACGGGAAAATAATATTTTAGATTTAGTGTTAACTAACAGGGAAACGCAAATTAATGACATCGAAATAGGGAGTGAGCTAGGGAGCAGTGATCACAAAGAAATCAGATTTAGCATAGAATGGAATAGACCAGTAGGAGAAAATTCTGTTAAAGTGCCAGATTTTCGAAAAGCTGATTTTAATAGCCTAAGAAATTTTTTGGGTCAAATTGATTGGAAAGGCTTGGGTATGGGGTGTGGGCCGGTCTTGGAGCGAGACATGAACCCAGCGATAGGTGACTTAAATGGGGATTTCGATGTGGATTCAATATATAACTTATTTAAGAATATTCTAAACAAAGCACAGGAACGTAGTATACCATACAAATTGAATAGATCGTATACTAATGACCCAAAGTGGATAACAAAGAATTTGAAGAACCTTATAGGTAAAAAGAGAGCTTGGTACAAAAGGATTAAAAATGGGGAGGTCACTTTAGAACAGGAATTCGTACAACTGGTTAGAAATGTTAAAAAAGAGATAAGGAAAGCAAAAAGAAACTATGAAGTTCGCATAGCAGGGCAAGCAAAGACAAATCCTAAAGGGTTTTTTCAGTTATATCGTACTAAGACTAGGGAAAGGATAGGTCCATTAAAAACTGAGACAGGTCAAATAACAGATAGTGATGAAGAGATGAGTAGTATTTTTAATAAATATTTTGTATCTGTATTTACTAAAGAGGAACTTAACAATATGCCTTCAGCCGAACAAGTCTATGTGGGTGGGGACGAGGACAGGTTGACGAGTTTAGCAGTTACCAGGGAGGATGTTCTTAAACAAATAGTAAAACTCAAACCAAACAAATCCCAAGGGCCGGATGAAGTGTTTGCTAGGGTGCTTAAAGAATGCAAAGAGGAGCTTTGTGACCCACTGTCAACCATATTTAATAAATCAATAGAGTCAGGCAGAGTGCCAGAGTTTTGGAAAGTTGCTAATGTGATACCAGTTTTTAAGAAAGGAGATAGATCACTTGCGTCTAACTATCGACCAATTAGCCTAACGTCTATTGTGGGAAAGTTACTCGAATCTATAATAGCAAATAAAATTCGTCTTCATCTTGAAAAACATAAATTAATAATTGAGTCGCAACATGGTTTTATAAATGGCCGTTCATGTTTAACAAATTTGTTATCTTTTTATTCTAGCATTGTTGAGGCAGTTGATAGCGGTAAGGATTGTGATGTTGTGTACCTTGACTTTAGCAAAGCTTTTGATACAGTGCCACATGAAAGACTGATTAAAAAAATAGAGTCTCATGGTATTGGGGGTGCTATATTAAGCTGGATTAGGGCATGGCTATACCAAAGGAAACAGAGAGTTAGTATAAATGGAATCAAGTCAGAGTGGGAAAATGTTGTAAGTGGAGTGCCTCAAGGCTCTGTCCTGGGACCTCTGTTGTTTATAATATATATAAATGATTTAGATTCAGGTTTGAGTAGCACCATTTGCAAATTTGCCGATGATACGAAAATCGGTAGGGAAATTAATTCGGAGGAGGACTCACTATCACTTCAAGTTGATCTAGATAGGGTTTTGAAATGGTCAAAGGATTGGCAGATGCAGTTTAATGCTGATAAATGTAAAGTTCTGAGGTTAGGTAATGATGATAGAGTTACAAGATACGAGCTAGATGGTGTTGTGATTGCGAAGTCGGATTGCGAAAGGGATCTGGGAGTTATGATTAGTAAGAATTTAAAACAAAAGGATCAATGCATAAATGTTCGTAATAAGGCAAATCGGACACTTGGATTTATTAATCGCAGCGTTAGTAACAAGACACCTGGTGTGGTTCTCAAGCTATATCTTGCTCTAGTTAGGCCCCATTTAGATTATGCAGTTCAGTTTTGGTCGCCATATTATAGAATGGATATAAATTCACTTGAACGTGTCCAGCGTAGGATGACTAAGTTAATTCCCCAAATTAGAAATCTTTCATATGAAGAAAGATTAACAAAGCTTAAGTTGCATTCACTGGAAAGGCGAAGAGTTAGGGGTGACATGATAGAGGTTTACAAGTGGATGAATGGACATAACCGGGGGGATATTAATAGGGTATTAAAAGTATCAACACAGGACAGAACACGAAACAATGGATATAAATTGGATAAGTTTAGATTTAGGAAAGACTTGGGTAAATACTGGTTCAGTAACAGGGTTGTTGATTTGTGGAACCAATTGCCGCGTAACATTGTGGAGGTGGGGTCCCTCGATTGTTTCAAGCACGGGTTGGACAAGTATATGAGTGGGATTGGGTGGTTATAGAATAGGAGCTGCCTCGTATGGGCCAATAGGCCTTCTGCAGTTACCTTTGTTCTTATGTTCTTAATTGGTACATGCTAACAACATCTTTGATAATTTTGTAACACAGACAAGTTCCCTTCCTTGGCTTGTATGTAATGAACTAGAATGGATGGTGGCAGCCCTTTCTACCTCCCTTTCTACTTTTACTTACTACTTCTACCTTCTACTTTTACTGTCTACTCCCCTCCGTGTTCTCAGTTCTCAGAGAGCCTTCCGGCTCTCTTCAAACTTTCCCTTTCACCTGATCACTCCTCGCTACTCCCAGACCCCATACTCCTTACTCCTCCCTCCTCTCTACCTTCCTCAACCCAAACCCTCACTCATTACCTCAGTATTCACTTCTTTCTATTGCGTCTTATTTTAATCCCCAACCCATTACAATGATGGCAGCAGTGTTGAATAATGTTTAATTAAGTAGATTGTGTTATTTAACATTGTTCAGTCCCGTGTCTTTTGCCTCTCAGGCTTTCAAGGAGATCTTGACAGATGTTTAATGTTCGCGACTTATCAAGTTTTTAGGTTAGGAGATAGCGATTCTCTGGTGATATGTTCTAGTGATTTTGGGAGTTTTGCGAAGTTCAGGGAATGTTCAGCAGAACTTTAGATTGTAATGAGATTTATGTTAGTGGTAATATTTGGCACTTTGAAACTTAGCAGTTGGCGGTAGCTTGTGAAGGTCACTGACTAAGTGAGGTGACCAACTATGTCCCAGAGGGGGCACCCAGCCTCGCTGGTATACAGGTCAGCTGTGGAGTTCACAGGTGCAGTGTAGTATTAGGAGTTTCCTTAATAAGGGTAGCAGTAATTATAGGGTTAGGGATAGTTTTTTAGGAAGTAATAGTTTTTGTGAGGATATTATTTTATTGTTTAATAATTAAGACTTGTTTCATTATATTTGTGTGTCCATTCCCTGCTCGTGAGAGCATGTCTGGGTATTGTAGGGATAGGGAGGCTTAGCTGAGGGCCCACTTGAGGGTAATCCCGCAATAAATTGTGATTGAGCGGAGTAGACTTGCTTTTGGTCTCGTGTGGAGGCTAGTAGTTTTAAGTGGTGGTTCTGCTCAGGTTATTGTGATTGACTGATTTACTCCATTGAATGCAATAACGCGAGGTGTACTGATATTGTACATCATGCCAGGGGAGGCTTAGTATGTCAGTGGACTTCACGTTGGGGGACGTTCGACGTTAGACAGTCTGGTCACAGGGTGTGACAAAAGTTTTTGAGTTGCAGACCCACAGAGAAGCTTAGGAAACAACTCTGGGTCACATAGGTGGCTGTAGTTTAAGTGTGGAAGTAATAGCTAAATTAAGTACTTTAAATTACGAACGGTATAGTTAAGTCAGGCTAGTGTTTTATGTCTCGAGGGGCATCAATATTTTATTGTGGATATTTTTTTTTAGTGACAAATTGAAAGTAGTCACTATCTTATTCTCTCTTTTCAACTTCACTCTGGTATGTTCCGCCAAGTTAGTATCATTCATTAAGTAATTCTATTACTAAGATTTAAGTTGAGTCGTTGCCAGGAGGAGAGCATTATGAATGATCTGTGTGAACCCTATCACATTTGTAGGCTCACACAACAGGTTGGAAAACAGATTTTTTTTTATAAATAAAACATAATATACAGAGAAGCAAAACCATCAAAGATACAAATAATGAACAGCAAACATTTTCGAATACAGAGTCATAATACATATGTCAAAACATAAACAAAAATGAACAGAACATAAGAACAAAGGTAACTGCAGAAGGCCTATTGCCCCATACGAGGCCAATAGCAAAGGAGATAGATCACTTGCGTCTAACTAACTATCTAATTGGTCTAACTATCGACCAATTAGCCTAACGTCTATTGTGGGAAAGTTACTCGAATCTATAATAGCAAATAAAATTCGTCTTCATCTTGAAAAACATAAATTAATAATTGAGTCGCAACATGGTTTTATAAATGGCCGTTCATGTTTAACAAATTTGTTATCTTTTTATTCTAGCATAGTTGAGGCAGTTGATAGTGGTAAGGATTGTGATGTTGTGTACCTTGACTTTAGCAAAGCTTTTGATACAGTGCCACATGAAAGACTGATTAAAAAGATAGAGGCTCATGGTATTGGGGGTGCTATATTAAGCTGGATTAGGGCATGGCTATACCAAAGGAAACAGAGAGTTAGAATAAATGGAGTCAAGTCAGAGTGGGAAAATGTTGTAAGTGGAGTGCCTCAAGGCTCTGTCCTGGGACCTCTGTTGTTTATAATATATATAAATGATTTAGATTCAGGTTTGAGTAGCAACATTTGCAAATTTGCCGATGATACGAAAATCGGTAGGGAAATTAATTCGGAGGAGGACTCACTATCACTTCAAGTTGATCTAGATACGGTTTTGAAATGGTCAAATGATTGGCAGAAGCAGTTTAATGCTGATAAATGCAAAGTTCTGAGGTTAGGTAATGATGATAGAGTTACAAGATACGAGCTGGATGGTGTTGAGATTGCAAAGTCGGATTGCGAAAGGGATCTGGGAGTTATGATTAGTAAGAATTTAAAACAAAAGGATCAATGCTTGAATGTTCGTAATAAGGCAAATAGGACACTGGGATTTATTAATCGAAGCGTTAGTAACAAGACACCTGGTGTGGTTCTCAAGCTATATCTTGCTCTAGTTAGGCCCCATTTAGATTATGCAGTTCAGTTTTAGTCGCCATATTATAGAATGGATATAAATTCACTTGAACGTGTCCAGCGTAGGATGACTAAGTTAATTCCCCAAATTAAAAATCTTTCATATGAAGAAAGATTAACAAAGCTTAAGTTGCATTCACTGGAAAGGCAAAGAGTTAGGGGTGACATCATAGAGGTTTACAAGTGGGTGAATGGACATAACAAATGGGATATTAATAGGGTATTAAAAGTATCAACACAAGACAGAACACGAAACAATGAGTATAAATTGGATAAGTTTAGATTTAGGAAAGACTTGGGTAAATACTGGTTCAGTAACAGGGTTGTTGATTTGTGGAACCAATTGCCGCGTAACATTGTGGAGGTGGGGTCCCTCGATTGTTTCAAGCATGGGTTGGACATGTATATGA
Source organism: Procambarus clarkii (assembly GCF_040958095.1). Lineage (NCBI taxonomy): Eukaryota > Metazoa > Arthropoda > Malacostraca > Decapoda > Cambaridae > Procambarus > Procambarus clarkii. Next base: position 6,236,097 of record NC_091170.1, on the reverse strand, counting down.
GTGGGATTGGGTGGTTATAAATAGGAGCTACCTCGTATGGGCCAATAGGCCTTCTGCAGTTGCCTTTGTTCTTATGTTCTTATGAGAGAGCACCTATCTATAACCTCTATAACCACCCAATCCCACTCATATACTTGTCCAACCCGCGCTTGAAACAATCGAGGGACACCACCTCCAACACGTTACGCGGCAATTGGTTCCACAAATCAACAACCCTGTTACTGAACCAGTATTTACCCAAGTCTTTCCTAAATCTAAACTTATCCAATTTATACCCATTGTTTCGTGTTCTGTCGTGTGTTGATATTTTTAATACCCTATTAATATCCCCCCTGTTATGTCCATTCATCCACTTGTAAACCTCTATCATGTCACCCCTAACTCTTTGCCTTTCCAGTGAATGCAACTTAAGCTTTGTTAATCTTTCTTCATATGAAAGATTTCTAATTTATATTTGATAAGGTATTTGGATAGAACGTTTTGTGCTAGAGATAGGGGGAACAGGTTAAGGGTTTGCTATCCCGGAGCTGGCATTGGTGATATTATAAACAACATGAATGATATTATGGCTGGTAATGGGAACAATCCCATTATTTGCATTAGCGTGGGAGGAAATGATGTTGGTCGAGTTAGGAGTGAGGAACTGATTCAGAGGTATAAAACAGCCATAGAGTTAGTTAGGAGCAAGGGAGGAATCCCGATCATATGTGGCATTCTTCCAAGAAAGGGAGTGGGAAATGAATGGATATCGAGGGCACTTGGTGTCAATTGCCGGCTGGAAAGATATTGCAAATCAAATGCAATATCTTTCATAGACAACTGGGAACACTTCTATGGAAGAAATGAAATGTATGCTCGTGATGGGGTGCATCTATCGAGAGCTGGGGTTGTTGCTGTTGCGAACTCGTTAGAAGAAGTGGTTAGAGGTGTTTGTTTGGGTTTAAACTGTTAGTAGATAGAGGTATGGGAATTGATTTGGAGGAAGGAGGTAATAAAAGTATGTGTTTGTGGGAGAAAGGAATTGGCAAAACGACCAGGGAAAGAGAAGGTCCGCAAAATAACAATTCACTTAGGGTATATTACACTAACAGTAGAAGTCTAAGAAATAAAATTAACGAATTAAATGCTCTTGTCTGCACAGAAAAAATAGATATTATTGCACTTACCGAAACGTGGATGAATGTAGAAAATAGAGAACTATTAGCTGAATATCAAATATATGGATTTAAACTATTTCACACAGATAGATATATTAGACGAGGAGGTGGAGTAGCCATATATGTTAGGGACAATTTGAAATGTAGTCTCAAAGAGGGAATCAAAACAGAGCCACACACAGAAACTATTTGGATTGAATTAAACGAAAAAGCTAATAATATTATAATAGGAGTAATATATAGGCCACCAAATTTAGACAGAATGGAAGCAAAGCATCTATGGGATGAAATATCTAGAGCATCTAGATCTAACAGTATTTATGTCATGGGTGACTTTAATTTTAGCGGAATAAACTGGTTGAACAAAACAGGGAATAGTGAAGCAGAAGATTTTCTAGAATTAATTGACGATTGCTTTCTTACGCAACACATTAAGGAACCGACACGGGAAAATAATATTTTAGATTTAGTGTTAACTAACAGGGAAACGCAAATTAATGACATCGAAATAGGGAGTGAGCTAGGGAGCAGTGATCACAAAGAAATCAGATTTAGCATAGAATGGAATAGACCAGTAGGAGAAAATTCTGTTAAAGTGCCAGATTTTCGAAAAGCTGATTTTAATAGCCTAAGAAATTTTTTGGGTCAAATTGATTGGAAAGTCTTGGGTATGGGGTGTGGGCCGGTCTTGGAGCGAGACATGAACCCAGCGATAGGTGACTTAAATGGGGATTTCGATGTGGATTCAATATATAACTTATTTAAGAATATTCTAAACAAAGCACAGGAACGTAGTATACCATACAAATTGAATAGATCGAATACTAATGACCCAAAGTGGATAACAAAGAATTTGAAGAACCTTATAGGTAAAAAGAGAGCTTGGTACAAAAGGATTAAAAATGGGGAGGTCACTTTAGAACAGGAATTCGTACAACTGGTTAGAAATGTTAAAAAAGAGATAAGGAAAGCAAAAAGAAACTATGAAGTTCGCATAGCAGGGCAAGCAAAGACAAATCCTAAAGGGTTTTTTCAGTTATATCGTACTAAGACTAGGGAAAGGATAGGTCCATTAAAAACTGAGACAGGTCAAATAACAGATAGTGATGAAGAGATGAGTAGTATTTTTAATAAATATTTTGTATCTGTATTTACTAAAGAGGAACTTAACAATATGCCTTCAGCCGAACAAGTCTATGTGGGTGGGGACGAGGACAGGTTGACGAGTTTAACAGTTACCAGGGAGGATGTTCTTAAACAAATAGTAAAACTCAAACCAAACAAATCCCCAGGGCCGGATGAAGTGTTTGCCAGGGTGCTTAAAGAATGCAAAGAGGAGCTTTGTGACCCACTGTCAACCATATTTAATAAATCAATAGAGTCAGGCAGAGTGCCAGAGTTTTGGAAAGTTGCTAATGTGATACCAGTTTTTAAGAAAGGAGATAGATCACTTGCGTCTAACTATCGACCAATTAGCCTAACGTCTATTGTGGGAAAGTTACTCGAATCTATAATAGCAAATAAAATTCGTCTTCATCTTGAAAAACATAAATTAATAATTGAGTCGCAACATGGTTTTATAAATGGCCGTTCATGTTTAACAAATTTGTTATCTTTTTATTCTAGCATTGTTGAGGCAGTTGATAGTGGTAAGGATTGCGATGTTGTATACCTTGACTTTAGCAAAGCTTTTGATACAGTGCCACATGAAAGACTGATTAAAAAGATAGAGTCTCATGGTATTGGGGGTGCTATATTAAGCTGGATTAGGGCATGGCTATACCAAAGGAAACAGAGAGTTAGTATAAATGGAATCAAGTCAGAGTGGGAAAATGTTGTAAGTGGAGTGCCTCAAGGCTCTGTCCTGGGTCCTCTGTTGTTTATAATATATATAAATGATTTAGATTCAGGTTTGAGTAGCAACATTTGCAAATTTGCCGATGATACGAAAATCGGTAGGGAAATTAATTCGGAGGAGGACTCACTATCACTTCAAGTTGATCTAGATAGGGTTTTGAAATGGTCAAAGGATTGGCAGATGCAGTTTAATGCTGATAAATGTAAAGTTCTGAGGTTAGGTAATGATGATAGAGTTACAAGATACGAGCTAGATGGTGTTGTGATTGCGAAGTCGGATTGCGAAAGGGATCTGGGAGTTATGATTAGTAAGAATTTAAAACAAAAGGATCAATGCATAAATGTTCGTAATAAGGCAAATCGGACACTTGGATTTATTAATCGCAGCGTTAGTAACAAGACACCTGGTGTGGTTCTCAAGCTATATCTTGCTCTAGTTAGGCCCCATTTAGATTATGCAGTTCAGTTTTGGTCGCCATATTATAGAATGGATATAAATTCACTTGAACGTGTCCAGCGTAGGATGACTAAGTTAATTCCCCAAATTAGAAATCTTTCATATGAAGAAAGATTAACAAAGCTTAAGTTGCATTCACTGGAAAGGCGAAGAGTTAGGGGTGACATGATAGAGGTTTACAAGTGGATGAATGGACATAACCGGGGGGATATTAATAGGGTATTAAAAGTATCAACACAGGACAGAACACGAAACAATGGGTATAAATTGGATAAGTTTAGATTTAGGAAAGACTTGGGTAAATACTGGTTCAGTAACAGGGTTGTTGATTTGTGGAACCAATTGCCGCGTAACATTGTGGAGGTGGGGTCCCTCGATTGTTTCAAGCACGGGTTGGACAAGTATATGAGTGGGATTGGGTGGTTATAGAATGGGAGCTGTCTCGTGTGGGCCAGTGGGCCTTCTGCAGTTGCCTTTGTTCTTATGTTCTTATGTTCTTAATTTGGGGAATTAACTTAGTCATCCTACGTTGGACACGTTCAAGTGAATTTATATCCATTCTATAATACGGCGACCAAGACTGAACTGCATAATCTAAATGGGGCCTAACCAGAGCAAGATATAGCTTAAGAACCACACCAGGTGTCTTGTTACTAACGCTTCGATTAATAAATCCCAGTGTCCTATTCGCCTTATTACGAACATTCATGCATTGATCCTTTTGTTTTAAATTCTTACTAATCATAACTCCCAGATCCCTTTCGCAATCTCAACACCATCTAGCTCGTATCTTGTAACTCTATCTATCATCATTACCTAGCCTCAGAACTTTACATTTATCAGCATTAAACTGCATTTGCCAATCCTTTGACCATTTCAAAACCCTATCTAGATCAACTTGAAGTGATAGTGAGTCCTCCTCCAAATTAATTTCCCTACCGATTTTCGTATCATCGGCAAATTTGCAAATGTTGCTTCTCAAACCTGAATCTAAATCATTTATATATATTATAAACAACAGAGGTCCCAGGACAGAGCCCTGAGGTACTCCACTAACAACATTATCCCACTCTGACTTAACCCCATTTATACTAACTCTCTGTTTCCTTTGGAATAGCCATGCCCTAATCCAAGTTAATATAGCACCCCAATACCATGAGCTTCTATTTTTTAATTAGTCTTTCATGTGGCACTGTATCAAAAGCTTTGCTAAAGTCAAGGTACACAACATCACAATCCTTACCACTATCAACTGTCTCAACTATGCTGGAATAAAAAGTTAGCAAATTTGTTAAACATGAACGGCCATTTGTAAAACTATGTTGCGACTCATTTATTAATTTATGTTTTTCAAGATGGAGACGAATTGTATTTGCAATTATTGATTCAAGTAACTTTCCCACAATAGACGTTAGGCTAATTGGCCGATAGTTTGACGCAAGTGATCTATCTCCTTTCTTAAAAATTAGTACCACATTAGCTACCTTCCATGACACTGGGACTCTGCCTGACTCTATTGATTTATTAAATATGGTAGACAGTGGCTCTGAAAGCTCCTCTTTGCATTCTTTAAGCACCCTGGCAAACACTTCATCCGGCCCTGGGGATTTGTTTGGTTTTAGTTTTTCTAATTTTTTAATTACATCCTCCCTGGTAACTGCTAAACTAGTCAACCTGTTCTCATCCCCACCTACATAGACTTGTTCGGCTGAAGGTATATTGTTAAGTTCTTCTTTAGTAAATACAGATATAAAATATTTGTTAAAAATACTACTCATCTCCTTGTCATTATCCGTTATTTGACCTGTCTCAGATTTTAATGGACCTATCCTTTCCCTAGTCTTAGTTCGATATAACTGAAAAAAACCTTTAGGATTTGACTTTGCTTGCTCTGCTATGCGAACTTCATAGTTTCTTTTTGCTTTCCTAATCTCTTTTTTTAACATTTCTAACCAGTTGCATGAATTCCTGTTCTAACCTGACTTCCCCATTCTTAATCCTTTTGTACCAAGCTCTCTTTTTACCTATAAGGTTCTTTAAATTATTTGTTATCCACTTTGGGTCATTAGTATTCGACCTATTCAATTTGTATGGTATACTACGTTCCTGTGCTTTGTTTAGAATATTCTTAAATAAGTTATATATTAAATCCACATCGAAATCCCCTTTTACGTCACCTATCGCTGGGTTCATGTCTCGCTGTAAGACCGGCCCACACCCCATACCCAAGAGTTTCCAATCTATTTGACCCAAAAAATTTCTTAGGCTATTAAAATCAGCTTTTCGAAAATCTGGCACTTTAACAGAATTTTCTCCTACAGGTCTATTCCATTCTATGCTAAATCTGATTACTTTGTGATCACTGTTCCCTAGCTCACTCCCTATTTCGATGTCATTAATTTGTGTTTCCCTGTTAGTTAACACCAAATCTAAAATATTATTTTCCCGCGTTGGTTCCTTAATGTGTTGCGTAAGAAAGCAATCGTCAATTAATTCTAGAAAATCTTCTGCTTCACTATTCCCTGTTTTGTTCACCCAGTTTATTCCACTAAAATTAAAGTCACCCATGACATAAATACTGTTAGATCTAGATGCTCTAGATATTACATTCCATAGATGCTTTGCTTCCATTCTGTCTAAATTTGGTGGCCTATATATAACTCCTATTAAAATATTATTTGATTCTTCGTTTAATTCTATCCAAATAGTTTCTGTGTGTGGCTCAGTTTTGATTCCCTCTTTGAGACTACATTTCAAATTGTCCCTAACATATATGGCTACTCCCCCTCCTCGTCTAATATATCTATCTGTGTGAAATAGTTTAAATCCATTTATCTGATATTCAGCCAATAGTTCTCTATTTTCTACGTTCATCCACGTTTCGGTAAGTGCAATAATATCTATTTTTTCTGTGCAGACAAGAGCATTTAATTCATTAATTTTATTTCTTAGACTTCTACTGTTAGTGTAATATATCCTAAGTGAATTGTTATTTTGAGGCCCTTTTCTTTCCCTGATCATTTTGTCAATTCTTTTCTCCCACGAACACATACTTTTATTACCTCCTTCCTCCAAATCAATTCCCATACCACTATCTACTAACAGTTTAAACCCAAACAAACACCTCTATCCACTGGTTCCAACGAGTTCGCAACAGCAACAACCCCAGCCCTCGATAGATGCACCCCATCACGAGCATACATTTCATTTCTTCCATAGAAGCATTCCCAGTTGTCTATGAAAGATATTGCATTTGATTTGCAATATCTTTCCAGCCGGCAATTGACACCAAGTGCCCTCGGCATCCATTCATTTCCCACTCCCTTTCTTGGAAGAATGCCACATATGATCGGGATTCCTCCCTTGCTCCTAGCTAATTCAATGGCTGTCCTAAATCTCTGTATTAGTTCCTCACTCTTAACTCGCCCAACACCATTACCCCCTGCACTAATACAAATAATGGGTTTGTTTCCATTTCCCATCATAATATCATTCATGTTTTCAACAATATCACCAATTCCAGCTCCCGGATAGCAAACCCTTAATCTGTTCCCTCTATCTCTGGCACAAAACGTTCTGTCTAAATACCTCACCTGGGAATCTCCCACAACCAAAATTCGCTTCGGTACCGCCCTAACTTTCTGAGCAGCCTGAGGGTCCTGCACTCCGCCGTTCCTCGCTGATTTCCTCGCTGCAGGCGCACTAGCACTCGTCCTCCAACACGGCAAATGAATTTGCCGTGTTGTCACACCAGGTGTCTTGTTACTAACGCTTCGATTAATAAATCCCCATGTCCTATTTGCCTTATTACGAACATTCATGCATTGATCCTTTTGTTTTAAATTCTTACATATCATAACTCCCAGATCCCTTTCGCAATTCGACTTCGCAATCTCAACACCATCTAGCTCGTATCTTGTAACTCTATCATCATTACCTAGCCTCAAAACTTTACATTTTTCAGCATTAAACTGCATCTACCAATCCTTTGACCATTTCAAAACCCTATTTAGATCAACTTGAAGTGATAGTGAGTCTTCTTCCATGTTATTTTTCCCTGCCGATTTTTCTATCATCGGCAAATTTGCAAATGTTGCTACTCAAACCTGAATCCAAATCACTGATATATATTATAAACAACAGAGGTCCCAGGACAGAGCCCTGAGGCACTCCACTTACAACATTTTCCCACCCTGACTTAACCCCATTTATACTAACTCTCTGTTTCCTTTGGTATAGCCATGCCCTAATCCAACTTAATATAGCACCTCCAATACCATGAGCCTCTATTTTTTTTAATCAGTCTTTCATGTGGCACCGTATCAAAAGCTTTGCTAAAGTCAAGGTACACGACATCACAATCCTTACCACTATCACCTGCCTCAACTATTCTGGAATAAAAAGATAGCAATTTTGTTAAACATGAACGGTCATTTGTAAAACCATGTTGCGACTCATTTATTAATTTGTGTTTTTCAAGATGAAGACGAATTTTATTTGCAATTATCGATTCAAGTAACTTTCCCACAATAGACGTCAGGCAAATTGGTCGATAGTTTGACGCAAGTGCTCTATCTCCTTTCTTAAAAATTGGTACCACATTAGCTACCTTCCATGACTCTGGCACTCTGTCTGACTCTATTGAATTATTAAATATGGTAGACAGTGCAAGTGATGAGTCACAATAACGTGGCTGAAGTATGTTGACCAGACCACACACTAGAAGTTGAAGGGACGACGACGTTTCGGTTCCGTCCTGGACCATTCTCAAGTCGATTGTGATGAGGAGGTAGGGCTCTACCTCCTCATCACAATCGACTTGAGAATGGTCCAGGACGGACCGAAACGTCGTCGTCCCTTCAACTTCTAGTGTGTGGTCTGGTCAACATGGTAGACAGTGGCTCTAAAAGCTCCTCTTTGCATTCTTTAAGCACCCTGGCAAACACTTCATCCGGCCCTGGGGATTTGTTTGGTTTGAGTTTTACTAATTGTTTAATTACATCCTCCCTGGTAACTGCTAAACTAGTCAACCTGTCCTCATCCCCACCCACATAGACTTGTTCGGCTGAAGGCATATTGTTAAGTTCTTCTTTAGTAAATACAGATATAAAATATTTGTTAAAAATACTATTCATCTCCTTGTCATTATCCGTTATTTGACCTGTCTCAGATTTTAATGGACCTATCCTTTCCCCAGTCTTAGTTCGATATAACTGAAAAAACCCTTTAGGATTTTTACATTTATCTTTAAAACTTTACATTTATCAGCATTAAACTGCATCTGCCAATCTTTTAAGAACATAAGAACAAAGGCAACTGCAGAAGGCCTATTGGCCCATACGAGGCAGCTCCTATTTATAACCACCCAATCCCACTCATATACTTGTCCAACCTGCGCTTGAAACAGTCGAGGGACCCCACCTCCAGCACGTCACGCGGTAATTGGTTCCACAAATCAACAACCCTGTTACTGAACCAGTATTTACCCAAGTCTTTCCTAAATCTAAACTTATCCAATTTATACCCATTGTTTCGTGTTCTGTCTTGTGTTGATACTTTTAATACCCTATTAATATCCCCTTTGTTATGTCCATTCACCCACTTGTAAACCTCTATCATGTCACCCCTTTCAAATAGGTTTTGACCATTTCAAAACCCTATTTAGATCAACTTGAAGTGATAGTGAGTCTTCTTCTGTGTTAATTTCCCTGCCGATTTTTTATCATCGGCAAATTTGCAAATGTGGCTACTCAAACCTGAATCTAAATCATTTATATATATTATAAACAACAGAGGTACCAGGACAGAGCCTTGAGGCACTCCACTTACAACATTTTCCCACTCTGACTTGACTCCATTTAACTCTGTTTCCTTTGGTATAGCCATGCCCTAATCCAGATTAATATAGCACCCCCAATACCATGAGCCTCTATCTTTTTAATCAGTCTTTCATGTGGCACTGTATCAAAAGCTTTGCTAAAGTCAAGGTTCAAAACATCACAGTCCTTACCACTATCAACTGCCTCAACTATGCTAGAATAAAAAGATAACAAATTTGTTTATTATGAACGGCCATTTATAAAACCATGTTGCGACTCAATTATAATTTATGTTTTTCAAGATGGAGACGAATTTTATTTGCAATTATAGATTCTAGTAACTTTCCCACAATAGACGTTAGGCTAATTGGTCGATAGTTAGACGCAATTAAGAACATAAGAACATAAGAACAAAGGTAACTGCAGAAGGCCTATTGGCCCATACGAGGCAGCTCCTATTCTATAACCACCCAATCCCACTCATATACTTGTCCAACCCGTGCTTGAAACAATCGAGGGACCCCACCTCCACAATGTTACGCGGCAATTGGTCCCACAAATCAACAACCCTGTTACTGAACCAGTATTTACCCAAGTCTTTCCTAAATCCAAACTTATCCAATTTATATCCATTGTTCCGTGTTCTGTCCTGTCTTGATACTTTTAATACCCTATTAATATCCCCCCGGTTATGTCCATTCATCCACTTGTAAACCTCTATCATGTCACCCCTAACTCTTCGCCTTTCCAGTGAATGCAACTTAAGCTTTGTTAATCTTTCTTCATATGAAAGATTTCTAATTTGGGGAATTAACTTAGTCATCCTACGCTGGACACGTTCAAGTGAATTTATATCCATTCTATAATATGGCGACCAAAACTGAACTGCATAATCTAAATGGGGCCTAACTAGAGCAAGATATAGCTTGAGAACCACACCAGGTGTCTTGTTACTAACGCTGCGATTAATAAATCCAAGTGTCCGATTTGCCTTATTACGAACATTTATGCATTGATCCTTTTGTTTTAAATTCTTACTAATCATAACTCCCAGATCCCTTTCGCAATCCGACTTCGCAATCACAACACCATCTAGCTCGTATCTTGTAACTCTATCATCATTACCTAGCCTCAAAACTTTACATTTTTCAGCATTAAACTGCATCTACCAATCCTTTGACCATTTCAAAACCCTATTTAGATCAACTTGAAGTGATAGTGAGTCTTCTTCCATGTTATTTGTCCCTGCCGATTTTTCTATCATCGGCAAATTTGCAAATGTTGCTACTCAAACCTGAATCCAAATCACTGATATATATTATAAACAACAGAGGTCCCAGGACAGAGCCCTGAGGCACTCCACTTACAACATTTTCCCACCCTGACTTAACCCCATTTATACTAACTCTCTGTTTCCTTTGGTATAGCCATGCCCTAATCCAACTTAATATAGCACCTCCAATACCATGAGCCTCTATTTTTTTTAATCAGTCTTTCATGTGGCACCGTATCAAAAGCTTTGCTAAAGTCAAGGTACACGACATCACAATCCTTACCACTATCACCTGCCTCAACTATTCTGGAATAAAAAGATAGCAATTTTGTTAAACATGAACGGTCATTTGTAAAACCATGTTGCGACTCATTTATTAATTTGTGTTTTTCAAGATGAAGACGAATTTTATTTGCAATTATCGATTCAAGTAACTTTCCCACAATAGACGTCAGGCAAATTGGTCGATAGTTTGACGCAAGTGCTCTATCTCCTTTCTTAAAAATTGGTACCACATTAGCTACCTTCCATGACTCTGGCACTCTGTCTGACTCTATTGAATTATTAAATATGGTAGACAGTGCAAGTGATGAGTCACAATAACGTGGCTGAAGTATGTTGACCAGACCACACACTAGAAGTTGAAGGGACGACGACGTTTCGGTTCCGTCCTGGACCATTCTCAAGTCGATTGTGATGAGGAGGTAGGGCTCTACCTCCTCATCACAATCGACTTGAGAATGGTCCAGGACGGACCGAAACGTCGTCGTCCCTTCAACTTCTAGTGTGTGGTCTGGTCAACATGGTAGACAGTGGCTCTAAAAGCTCCTCTTTGCATTCTTTAAGCACCCTGGCAAACACTTCATCCGGCCCTGGGGATTTGTTTGGTTTGAGTTTTACTAATTGTTTAATTACATCCTCCCTGGTAACTGCTAAACTAGTCAACCTGTCCTCATCCCCACCCACATAGACTTGTTCGGCTGAAGGCATATTGTTAAGTTCTTCTTTAGTAAATACAGATATAAAATATTTGTTAAAAATACTATTCATCTCCTTGTCATTATCCGTTATTTGACCTGTCTCAGATTTTAATGGACCTATCCTTTCCCCAGTCTTAGTTCGATATAACTGAAAAAACCCTTTATGATTTTTACATTTATCTTTAAAACTTTACATTTATCAGCATTAAACTGCATCTGCCAATCTTTTAAGAACATAAGAACAAAGGCAACTGCAGAAGGCCTATTGGCCCATACGAGGCAGCTCCTATTTATAACCACCCAATCCCACTCATATACTTGTCCAACCTGCGCTTGAAACAGTCGAGGGACCCCACCTCCAGCACGTCACGCGGTAATTGGTTCCACAAATCAACAACCCTGTTACTGAACCAGTATTTACCCAAGTCTTTCCTAAATCTAAACTTATCCAATTTATACCCATTGTTTCGTGTTCTGTCTTGTGTTGATACTTTTAATACCCTATTAATATCCCCTTTGTTATGTCCATTCACCCACTTGTAAACCTCTATCATGTCACCCCTTTCAAATAGGTTTTGACCATTTCAAAACCCTATTTAGATCAACTTGAAGTGATAGTGAGTCTTCTTCTGTGTTAATTTCCCTGCCGATTTTTTATCATCGGCAAATTTGCAAATGTGGCTACTCAAACCTGAATCTAAATCATTTATATATATTATAAACAACAGAGGTACCAGGACAGAGCCTTGAGGCACTCCACTTACAACATTTTCCCACTCTGACTTGACTCCATTTAACTCTGTTTCCTTTGGTATAGCCATGCCCTAATCCAGATTAATATAGCACCCCCAATACCATGAGCCTCTATCTTTTTAATCAGTCTTTCATGTGGCACTGTATCAAAAGCTTTGCTAAAGTCAAGGTTCAAAACATCACAGTCCTTACCACTATCAACTGCCTCAACTATGCTAGAATAAAAAGATAACAAATTTGTTTATTATGAACGGCCATTTATAAAACCATGTTGCGACTCAATTATAATTTATGTTTTTCAAGATGGAGACGAATTTTATTTGCAATTATAGATTCTAGTAACTTTCCCACAATAGACGTTAGGCTAATTGGTCGATAGTTAGACGCAATTAAGAACATATAGTGGTAAGGAGTTGATAGTGGTAAGGATTGCGATGTTGTATACCTTGACTTTAGCAAAGCTTTTGATACAGTGCCACATGAAAGACTGATTAAAAAAATAGAGTCTCATGGTATTGGGGGTGCTATATTAAGCTGGATTAGGGCATGGCTATACCAAAGGAAACAGAGAGTTAGTATAAATGGAATCAAGTCAGAGTGGGAAAATGTTGTAAGTGGAGTGCCTCAAGGCTCTGTCCTGGGACCTCTGTTGTTTATAATATATATAAATGATTTAGATTCAGGTTTGAGTAGCAACATTTGCAAATTTGCCGATGATACGAAAATCGGTAGGGAAATTAATTCGGAGGAGGACTCACTATCACTTCAAGTTGATCTAGATAGGGTTTTGAAATGGTCAAAGGATTGGCAGATGCAGTTTAATGCTGATAAATGTAAAGTTCTGAGGTTAGGTAATGATGATAGAGTTACAAGATACGAGCTAGATGGTGTTGTGATTGCGAAGTCGGATTGCGAAAGGGATCTGGGAGTTATGATTAGTAAGAATTTAAAACAAAAGGATCAATGCATAAATGTTCGTAATAAGGCAAACCGGACACTTGGATTTATTAATCGCAGCGTTAGTAACAAGACACCTGGTGTGGTTCTCAAGCTATATCTTGCTCTAGTTAGGCCCCATTTAGATTATGCAGTTCAGTTTTGGTCGCCATATTATAGAATGGATATAAATTCACTTGAACGTGTCCAGCGTAGGATGACTAAGTTAATTCCCCAAATTAGAAATCTTTCATATGAAGAAAGATTAACAAAGCTTAAGTTGCATTCACTGGAAAGGCGAAGAGTTAGGGGTGACATGATAGAGGTTTACAAGTGGATGAATGGACATAACCGGGGGGATATTAATAGGGTATTAAAAGTATCAACACAGGACAGAACACGAAACAATGGATATAAATTGGATAAGTTTAGATTTAGGAAAGACTTGGGTAAATACTGGTTCAGTAACAGGGTTGTTGATTTGTGGAACCAATTGCCGCGTAACATTGTGGAGGTGGGGTCCCTCGATTGTTTCAAGCACGGGTTGGACAAGTATATGAGTGGGATTGGGTGGTTATAGAATAGGAGCTGCCTCGTATGGGCCAATAGGCCTTCTGCAGTTACCTTTGTTCTTTTGTTCTTATGTTCTTAACATAAGAACATAAGAACAAAGGTAACTGCAGAAGGCCTATTGGCCCATACGAGGCAGCTCCTATTCTATAACCACCCAATCCCACTCATATACTTGTCCAACCCGTGCTTGAAACAATCGAGGGACCCCACCTCCACAATGTTACGCGGCAATTGGTTCCACAAATCAACAACCCTGTTACTGAACCAGTATTTACCCAAGTCTTTCCTAAATCCAAACTTATCCAATTTATATCCATTGTTCCGTGTTCTGTCCTGTCTTGATACTTTTAATACCCTATTAATATCCTCCCGGTTATGTCCATTCATCCACTTGTAAACCTCTATCATGTCACCCCTAACTCTTCGCCTTTCCAGTGAATGCAACTTAAGCTTTGTTAATCTTTCTTCATATGAAAGATTTCTAATTTGGGGAATTAACTTAGTCATCCTACGCTGGACACGTTCAAGTGAATTTATATCCATTCTATAATATGGCGACCAAAACTGAACTGCATAATCTAAATGGGGCCTAACTAGAGCAAGATATAGCTTGAGAACCACACCAGGTGTCTTGTTACTAACGCTGCGATTAATAAATCCAAGTGTCCGATTTGCCTTATTACGAACATTTATGCATTGATCCTTTTGTTTTAAATTCTTACTAATCATAACTCCCAGATCCCTTTCGCAATCCGACTTCGCAATCACAACACCATCTAGCTCGTATCTTGTAACTCTATCATCATTACCTAACCTCAGAACTTTACATTTATCAGCATTAAACTGCATCTGCCAATCCTTTGACCATTTCAAAACCCTATCTAGATCAACTTGAAGTGATAGTGAGTCCTCCTCCGAATTAATTTCCCTACCGATTTTCGTATCATCGGCAAATTTGCAAATGTTGCTACTCAAACCTGAATCTAAATCATTTATATATATTATAAACAACAGAGGTCCCAGGACAGAGCCTTGAGGCACTCCACTTACAACATTTTCCCACTCTGACTTGATTCCATTTATACTAACTCTCTGTTTCCTTTGGTATAGCCATGCCCTAATCCAGCTTAATATAGCGCCCCCAATACCATGAGACTCTATTTTTTTAATCAGTCTTTCATGTGGCACTGTATCAAAAGCTTTGCTAAAGTCAAGGTATACAACATCGCAATCCTTACCACTATCAACTGCCTCAACAATGCTAGAATAAAAAGATAACAAATTTGTTAAACATGAACGGCCATTTATAAAACCATGTTGCGACTCAATTATTAATTTATGTTTTTCAAGATGAAGACGAATTTTATTTGATATTATAGATTCGAGTAACTTTCCCACAATAGACGTTAGGCTAATTGGTCGATAGTTAGACGCAAGTGATCTATCTCCTTTCTTAAAAACTGGTATCACATTAGCAACTTTCCAAAACTCTGGCACTCTGCCTGACTCTATTGATTTATTAAATATGGTTGACAGTGGGTCACAAAGCTCCTCTTTGCATTCTTTAAGCACCCTAGCAAACACTTCATCCGGCCCTGGGGATTTGTTTGGTTTGAGTTTTACTATTTGTTTAAGAACATCCTCCCTGGTAACTGCTAAACTCGTCAACCTGTCCTCATCCCCACCCACATAGACTTGTTCGGCTGAAGGCATATTGTTAAGTTCCTCTTTAGTAAATACAGATACAAAATATTTATTAAAAATACTACTCATCTCTTCATCACTATCTGTTATTTGACCTGTCTCAGTTTTTAATGGACCTATCCTTTCCCTAGTCTTAGTACGATATAACTGAAAAAACCCTTTAGGATTTGTCTTTGCTTGCCCTGCTATGCGAACTTCATAGTTTCTTTTTGCTTTCCTTATCTCTTTTTTAACATTTCTAACCAGTTGTACGAATTCCTGTTCTAAAGTGACCTCCCCATTTTTAATCCTTTTGTACCAAGCTCTCTTTTTACCTATAAGGTTCTTCAAATTCTTTGTTATCCACTTTGGGTCATTAGTATACGATCTATTCAATTTGTATGGTATACTACGTTCCTGTGCTTTGTTTAGAATATTCTTAAATAAGTTATATATTGAATCCACATCGAAATCCCCATTTAAGTCACCTATCGCTGGGTTCATGTCTCGCTCCAAGACCGGCCCACACCCCATACCCAAGCCTTTCCAATCAATTTGACCCAAAAAATTTCTTAGGCTATTAAAATCAGCTTTTCGAAAATCTGGCACTTTAACAGAATTTTCTCCTACTGGTCTATTCCATTCTATGCTAAATCTGATTTCTTTGTGATCACTGCTCCCTAGCTCACTCCCTATTTCGATGTCATTAATTTGCGTTTCCCTGTTAGTAAACACTAAATCTAAAATATTATTTTCCCGTGTTGGTTCCTTAATGTGTTGCGTAAGAAAGCAATCGTCAATTAATTCTAGAAAATCTTCTGCTTCACTATTCCCTGTTTTGTTCAACCAGTTTATTCCGCTAAAATTAAAGTCACCCATGACATGAATACTGTTAGATCTAGATGCTCTAGATATTTCATCCCATAGATGCTTTGCTTCCATTCTGTCTAAATTTGGTGGCCTATATATTACTCCTATTATAATATTATTAGCTTTTTCGTTTAATTCTATCCAAATAGTTTCTGTGTGTGGCTCTGTTTTGATTCCCTCTTTGAGACTACATTTCAAATTGTCCCTAACATATATGGCTACTCCACCTCCTCGTCTAATATATCTATCTGTGTGAAATAGTTTAAATCCATATATTTGATATTCAGCTAATAGTTCTCTATTTTCTACATTCATCCACGTTTCGGTAAGTGCAATAATATCTATTTTTTCTGTGCAGACAAGAGCATTTAATTCGTTAATTTTATTTCTTAGACTTCTACTGTTAGTGTAATATACCCTAAGTGAATTGTTATTTTGCGGACCTTCTCTTTCCCTGATCGTTTTGCCAATTCCTTTCTCCCACAAACACATACTTTTATTACCTCCTTCCTCCAAATCAATTCCCATACCTCTATCTACTAACAGTTTAAACCCAAACAAACACCTCTAACCACTTCTTCTAGCGAGTTCGCAACAGCAACAACCCCAGTGATCTATCTCCTTTCTTAAAAACTGGTATCACATTCGCAACTTTCCATAACTCTGCCTGACTCTATTGATTTATTAAATATGGTTGACAGTGGGTTGCAAAACTCCTCTTTGCATTCTTTAAGCACCCTGGCAAACACTTCATCCGGCCCTGGGAATTTGTTTGGTTTGAGTTTTATTATTTGTTTACGAACATCCTCTCTGGTAACTGCTAAACTCGTCAACCTGTCCTCGTCCCCACCCACCTAAACTTGTTCGGCTGAAGGCATATTGTTAAGTTCCTCTTTAGTAAATATAGACACAAAATATTTATTAAAAATACTACTCATCTCTTCATCACTATCTGATATTTGACCTGTCTCAGTTTTTAATGGACTTACCCTCTCCCTAATCTTTGTCCGGTATAACTGGAAAAACCCTTTAGGATTTGTTTTTGCTTGCTCAGCTATGCGAACTTAATAGTTTCTTTTTGCTTTCCTTATCTCTTTTTTAACACTTCTAACCAGTTGTACGAATTCCTGTTCTAAACAGACTTCCCCTTTCTTAATCCTTTTGTACCACGCTCTCTTTTTAACTATAAGGTTCTTCAGATCCTTTGTTATCCACTTTGGATCATTAGTATTCGATCTATTCAATTTATATGATATACTACATTCCTGGGCTTTGGTTAAAATATTTTTAAATACGTTATATTTTGAATCCACATCGAAAACCCCTTTTACGTCACCTATCTCTGGGTTGACGTCTAGCTCCAATACCGGCCCACAACCCATACCCAAGACTTTCCAATCTATTTGACTCAAAAAATTTCTTAGGCTATTGAAATCAGCTTTACGAAAATCAGGCACTTTGACAGAATTTTCTCCTACAGATCTATTCCATTCTATGCTAAATCTGATTTCTTTATGATCACTGTTCCCTAGCTCACTCCCTATTTCCATGTCCTTAATTTGTGTTTCCCTGTTAGTTAACACTAAATCTAAAATATTATTTCCCCGCATTGGCTCCTTATTGTGTTGCGTAAGAAAGCAATCGTCAATTAATTCTAGAAAATCTTCTGCTTCACTATTCCCTGTTTTGTTCAACCAGTTTATTCCACTAAAATTAAAGTCACCCATGACATGAATACTGTTAGATCTAGATGCTCTAGATATTTCATCCCATAGATGCTTTGCTTCCATTCTGTCTAAATTTGGTGGCCTATATATAACTCCTATTATAATGTTATTTACTTTTTCGTTTAATTCTATCCAAATAGTTTCAGTATGTGGCTCAGTTTTGATTCCCTCTTTGAGACTACATTTCAAATTGTCCCTAACATATATGGCTACTCCCCCTCCTCGTCTAATATATCTATCTGTGTGAAATAGTTTAATTCCATTTATTTGATATTCAGCTAATAGCTCTCTATTTTCTACATTCATCCACGTTTCGGTAAGTGCAATAATATCTATTTTTTCTGTGCAGACAAGAGCATTCAAATCGTTTATTTTATTTCTTAGAGTTCTAGTGATTGTGTAATATACCCTAAGTGTAATATACCCTAAGCACACTCAATGGATGAGTGTGCTTATGGTTAGGCTTATGTTGAAAGTATTATAGCAAGTGGATGAGTTTGCTCATGCTCCGGCTTATGTTGTTAGTACTAAATCAGTGGATGAATGTGCTCATGGCCAGGCTTATATTGTTAGTATTATAGCAATGGATGAGTGTGCTCATTGCCAGGAATATGTTGTTAGTATTACAGTACTGGATGAGTGTGCTCATGGCCAGGCATATGATGTTAGAATTACAGCAGTGGATGAGTGAGATCATTGCTATGTTTATGTTGTTAATATTGTAACAGTGGATGAGTTTGCTCATGGCAGGCTTATGTTTTTAGTAGTATAGCATTGGATGAGTGTGTTCATGGCTAGGCATATGTTGAAAGAATTATTGCATTGGATGAATGTACTCATGGCCAGGCTTATGTTGTTAGCATTATAGCAGTTGACGAGTGAGCTCATTGCTAGGGTAATGTTATAGTGAGCTGTTAGCTGATAGAGGTATGGGAATTGATTTGGAGGAAGGAGATAATAAAAGTATGTGTTTGGGGGAGAAAGGAATTGGCAAAATGATTAGGGAAATTCAAGGGCCTCAAAATAACAATTCACATAGGGTATATTACACTAACAGTAGAAGTCTAAGAAATAAAATAAGCGAATTAAATGCTCTTGTCTGCACAGAATAAATAGCTATTATCGCGCTTACCGAAACGTGGATGAATGTAGAAAATAGAGAACTATTAGCTGAATATCAAACAAATGGATTTAAACTGTTTCACACAGATAGATATATTAGACGAGGAGCGGGAGTAACCATATACGTTAGAGACAATTTGAAATGTTGTCTCAAAGAGGGAATCAAAACTGAGCCACATACTGAAACTATTTGGATAGAATTAAACGAAAAAGTAAATAACATTATAATAGGAGTTATATATAGGCCACCAAATTTAGACAGAATGGAAGCAAAGCATCTTTGGGATGAAATATCTAGAGCATCTAGATCTAACAGTATTTATGTCATGGGTGACTTTAATTTTAGTGGAATAAACTGGTTAAACAAAACAGGGAATAATGAAGCAGAAGATTCTCTAGAATTAATTGACGATTGCTTTCTTACGCAACACATTAAGGAGCCAACGCAGGAAAAAATTATTTTAGATTTAGTGTTAACTAATAGGGAAACACAAATTAAAATGGAATAGATCTGTAGGAGAAAATTCGGTTAAAGTACCTGATTTTCGAAAATCTAATTTCAATAACCTAAGAAATTTATTGGGTAAAATAGATTGGAAAGTCTTGGGTATGGGGTGTGGGCCGGTCTTGGAGCTAGACGTGAACCCAGCGATAGGTGACGTTATGATAGGTTATGATATAAATTTAAGTATTTATGGTACATTTGCATGCGTAATTGTGCAGAATCCGGTGCCCCGCGGCTGTAGCGCGCCAAGAGTATTGCGTCGTATGTTCTAAACGTCAAATTTTTCGTAATAACGTCGTAAATATCGATAAGGAGTAAATATACACTCATTGGCAACCTTCTCATCCTTTGTTGTGCTATAGGGATTTCCCAGCCCTCAGTCACCTCGTGTGTCCGATAGAGTGTGGACTGTTCTGACGCGCGCTCCATTATCGTTCTTGGAATAGTGCATTGTTGCGTCTACTGCAGAAACTCTTATAAAGAGATAGTACCAGAAGATAAGAGCAGCAAATCTGGCACTCGGTCGCCGTCTTTATCAGTAAAAGAAAGGCGCTTTAGCGCGAAGAGTAATATCCAGTGAGAGATGGTGGCGCACCACACCTCCTCAACCATCCTCACACACCACCTCAACCTTCCTCACACACCTCCTCAGCCTTCCTCACACACCTTCCACAACCCTCCTAGACCCTCCTCACGCACCTTCCTAGACCTCCCTCCCTCCAACAAGCTGAGACAGGCACCTGAGGAAGGTGATCCAGCAATCATGCAGGTGCCTACTAGAGCCAAATGCAGTGCCACCTTGAGGACCCACAATTCGGACCAATGTCAATAGGTTAGTATGTTTTAGTGTTATAATTTGATAGTTGGTAATAACTGTAATATGTATGTGCAGAATATATATATATATAATTTTTTTTTTTTTTTTTTTTTTTTTTTTACAATTTTTTTTTTTTTTTTCGTTTGTTATCAGGGGATGTGCATGGAACTTGCACACCTTGCTCAATGGATGCCTATCTGCAAGGGTGCCAATTATGAACGAAATAGGTCGATGTCAAACTGGGCTACAGGTGGCCGAACTTTGATCTTATTTTACTCAGGTAAGTAATTTACAACTTCAAGGTGTTTCTCACCTTTCATTTATTATTCAATTTACATGGAAATTACACCTTATATGTAGAGTTTGTGCTTCTACAAACGTGTCGAGACATTTTAGTCCAAAGTCCATTTGTTGATTTTATAAAAATTTATAAACATCATATATTGCATATTTTTGAAAGGGTAACTTTGAATAATTATATTATTGCACTAAACTCTTTTTGGCTAAAACCCCAAATTCAAATCCTTTATTACATGCTAATGTGATATCTGAGTGTTATAGAAATGATTTTAGTTGACACATGTGTTCCCTGAAACTTTTTGAAAATTTTGAAAATTCGTTGCATAATACGTTCTGTATTTATTTCTCCTTTTCTGTTTAGGGTGTGATGCTGAAACGTAAACCAGTTGCAGCCCTTTCTATAACCATTTCACAAATAAATTTATAAACAAATTGAATAACTTTTACTTTACCTGTAATAAGCCCCCTTTATAAACTGGAAAAGGTTCCAAGGTTTCTTCTTGTTCTTATAAATGGGGTTAAGTTGTTCTTGTAAATGGGGTTCAGTAAGAATGGGATAATGTTGTTAGTGGAGTACCTCTGGGCTCTGTCCTGGGACCTCTGTTTATAATATATATAAATGATTTAGATTCAGGTTTGAGTAGCAACATTTGCAAATTTGCCGATGATACGAAAATCGGTAGGGAAATTAATTCGGAGGAGGACTCACTATCACTTCAAGTTGATCTAGATAGGGTTTTGCAATGGTCAAAGGATTGGCAAATGCAGTTTAATTTTTAATTTATTAATTTAATAAATGCAGGCTAATAAATGTAAAGTTCTGAGGCTAGGTAATGGTGCTAGATGGTGTTGAGATTGCAAAGTCGGATTGCGAAAGGGATCTGGGAGTTATGATTAGTAAGAATTTAAAACAAAAGCATCAATGCATAAATGTTCGTAATAAGGCGAATAGGACACTGGGGTTTATTAATCGAAGCGTTAGTAACAAGACCCCTGGTGTGGTTCTTAAGCTATATCTTGCTCGGGTTAGGCCCCATTTAGATTATGCAGTTCAGTTTTGGTCGCCGTATTATAGAATGGATATAAATTCGCTTGAACGTGTCCAGCGTAGGATGGCTAAGTTAATTCCCCAAATTATAAATCTTTCATATGAAGAAAGATTAACAAAGCTTAAGTTACATTCACTAGAAAGGCGAAGAGTTAGAGGTTTACAAGTGGATGAATGGACATAACAGGGGGGATATTAATAGGGTATTAAAAATATCAACACAAGACAGAACACGAAACAATGGGTATAAATTGGATAAGTTTAGATTTAGGAAAGACTTGGGTAAATACTGGTTCAGTAACAGGGTTGTTGATTTGTGGAACCAATTGCCGCGTAACGTGGTGGAGGTGGGGTCCCTCGATTGTTTCAAGAGTGGGTTGGACAAGTATAAAAGTGGGATTGGGTGGTTATAGATAGGAGCTGCCTCGTATGGGCAATAGAGCCCTGAGATTCTTATGTTCTTATGTTTGCCACTAGACTAGTACCCGGGCTGAGTGGTATGAGCTACGAGGAGAGACTACGGGAATTAAGCCTCACGTTGCTGGAAGCCAGAAGAGTTAGTGGGGACATGATTACCACGTACAAGATTTTCCGAGGAATTTACAGGGTAGATAAAGATAGGCTATTTAACACAATGGCCACACGCACTAGGGGACACAGGTGGAAATTGATTGCCCAAATGAGCGATAGAGATATTAGAACCAAAAATTAGTTTCAGAGTGGTTGACAAATGGAATGCATAAGGCAGTGATGTGGTGGAGGCTGACTCCATACACAGTTTCAAGTGTAGATATGATAGAGACCAATAGGTTCAGGATCCTATACACCAGCTGATTGACAGTTGAGAGGCGGGACCAAAGATCCAGAGTTCAATCCCCGCAAGTACAAATACGTGAGTACTCATCCACTGCTATAATGCTAATAACAAAAGCCTGGCTATGAACACACTCATCTACTGCTATAATAGCTATTATAGTAGTAGCTACATAATAGTTATAGTAGCTATATAATATAGTAGTAGTAGTTATAGTTGCATAGTAGCTATATAATAGCTACTGCTATAATTTTATAGTCTCCGTGGTGTAGTGGTAAGACACTCGCCTGTCGTTTCGCGAGCACTTAGTCATGGGTTCGTATGGGGGTGCTATATTAAGCTGGATTAGGGCATGGCTATACCAAAGGAAACAGAGAGTTAGTATAAATGGAATCAAGTCAGAGTGGGAAAATGTTGTAAGTGGAGTGCCTCAAGGCTCTGTCCTGGGACCTCTGTTGTTTATAATATATATAAATGATTTAGATTCAGGTTTGAGTAGCAACATTTGCAAATTTGCCGATGATACGAAAATCGGTAGGGAAATTAATTCGGAGGAGGACTCACTATCACTTCAAGTTGATCTAGATAGGGTTTTGAAATGGTCAAAGGATTGGCAGATGCAGTTTAATGCTGATAAATGTAAAGTTCTGAGGTTAGGTAATGATGATAGAGTTACAAGATACGAGCTAGATGGTGTTGTGATTGCGAAGTCGGATTGCGAAAGGGATCTGGGAGTTATGATTAGTAAGAATTTAAAACAAAAGGATCAATGCATAAATGTTCGTAATAAGGCAAATCAGACACTTGGATTTATTAATCGCAGCGTTAGTAACAAGACACCTGGTGTGGTTCTCAAGCTATATCTTGCTCTAGTTAGGCCCCATTTAGATTATGCAGTTCAGTTTTGGTCGCCATATTATAGAATGGATATAAATTCACTTGAACGTGTCCAGCGTAGGATGACTAAGTTAATTCCCCAAATTAGAAATCTTTCATATGAAGAAAGATTAACAAAGCTTAAGTTGCATTCACTGGAAAGGCGAAGAGTTAGGGGTGACATGATAGAGGTTTACAAGTGGATGAATGGACATAACCGGGGGGATATTAATAGGGTATTAAAAGTATCAACACAGGACAGAACACTAAACAATGGGTATAAATTGGATAAGTTTAGATTTAGGAAAGACTTGGGTAAATACTGGTTCAGTAACAGGGTTGTTGATTTGTGGAACCAATTGCCGCGTAACATTGTGGAGGTGGGGTCCCTCGATTGTTTCGGGCACGGGTTGGACAGGTATATGAGTGGGATTGGGTGGTTGTAGAGTGGGAGCTGCCTCGTATGGGCCAATAGGCCTTCTGCAGTTACCTTTGTTCTTATGTTCTTATGTTCTTATGTTCTTATCCTACAGAAGAACAAAGGTAACTGCAGAAGGCCTATTGGCCCATACGAGGCAGCTCCTATCTATAACCACCCAATCCCACTCATATACTTGTCCAACCTGCGCTTGAAACAATCGAGGGACCCCATCTCCACCACGTTACGCGGCAATTGGTTCCACAAATCAACAACCCTGTTACTGAACCAGTATTTACCCAAGTCTTTCCCAAATCTAAACTTATCCAATTTATACCCATTGTTTCGTGTTCTGTCTTGTGTTGATATTTTTAATACCCTATTAATATCCCCCCTCTTATGTCCATTCATCCACTTGTAAACCTCTATCATGTCACCCCTAACTCTTCGCCTTTCCAGTGAATGCAACTTAAGCTTTGTTAATCTTTCTTCATATGAAAGATTTCTAATTTGGGGAATTAACTTAGTCATCCTACGTTGGACACGTTCAAGTGAATTTATATCCATTCTATAATACGGCGACCAAAACTGAACTGCATAATCTAAATGGGGCCTAACCAGAGCAAGATATAGCTTAAGAACCACACCAGGTGTCTTGTTACTAACGCTTCGATTAATATATCCCAGTGTCCTATTCGTCTTATTACGAACATTCATGCATTGATCCTTTTGTTTTAAATTCTTACTAATCATAACTCCCAGATCCCTTTCGCAATCCGACTTCGCAATCTCAACACCATCTTGAACGTTGGACACGTTCAAGTGAATTTATATCCATTCTATAATACGGCGACCAATACTGAACTGCATAATCTAAATGGGGCCTAACCAGAGCAAGATATAGCTTAAGAACCACACCAGGTGTCTTGTTACTAATGCTTCGATTAATAAATCCCAGTGTCCTATTTGCCTTATTACGAACATTCATGCATTGATCCTTTTGTTTTAAATTCTTACTAATCATAACTCCCAGATCCCTTTCGCAATCCGACTTCGCAATCTCAACACCATCTAGCTCGTATCTTGTAACTCTATCATCATTACCTAGCCTCAGAACTTTACATTTATCAGCATTAAACTGCATTTGCCAATCCTTTGACCATTTCAAAACCCTATCTAGATCAACTTGAAGTGATAGTGAGTACTCCTCCGAATTAATTTCCCTACCGATTTTCGTATCATCTTCAAATTTGCAAATGTTGCTACTCAAACCTGAATCTAAATCATTTATATATATTATAAACAACAGAGGTCCCAGGACAGAGCCCTGAGGTACTCCACTAACAACATTATCCCACACTGACTTAACCCCATTTATACTAACTCTCTGTTTCCTTTGGAATAGCCATGCCCTAATCCAAGTTAATATAGCACCCCCAATAAGAACATAAGAACATAAGAACATAAGAACAAAGGTAACTGCAGAAGGCCTATTGGCCCATACGAGGCAGCTCCTATTCTATAACCACCCAATCCCACTCATATACTTGTCCAACCCGTGCTTGAAACAATCGAGGGACCCCACCTCCACAATGTTACGCGGCAATTGGTTCCACAAATCAACAACCCTGTTACTGAACCAGTATTTACCCAAGTCTTTCCTAAATCTAAACTTATCCAATTTATATCCATTGTTTCGTGTTCTGTCCTGTGTTGATACTTTTAATACCCTATTAATATCCCCCCGGTTATGTCCATTCATCCACTTGTAAACCTCTATCATGTCACCCCTAACTCTTCGCCTTTCCAGTGAATGCAACTTAAGCTTTGTTAATCTTTCTTCATATGAAAGATTTCTAATTTGGGGAATTAACTTAGTCATCCTACGCTGGACACGTTCAAGTGAATTTATATCCATTCTATAATATGGCGACCAAAACTGAACTGCATAATCTAAATGGGGCCTAACTAGAGCAAGATATAGCTTGAGAACCACACCAGGTGTCTTGTTACTAACGCTGCGATTAATAAATCCAAGTGTCCGATTTGCCTTATTACGAACATTTATGCATTGATCCTTTTGTTTTAAATTCTTACTAATCATAACTCCCAAATCCCTTTCGCAATCCGACTTCGCAATCACAACACCATCTAGCTCGTATCTTGTAACTCTATCATCATTACCTAACCTCAGAACTTTACATTTATCAGCATTAAACTGCATCTGCCAATCCTTTGACCATTTCAAAACCCTATCTAGATCAACTTGAAGTGATAGTGAGTCCTCCTCCGAATTAATTTCCCTACCGATTTTCGTATCATCGGCAAATTTGCAAATGTTGCTACTCAAACCTGAATCTAAATCATTTATATATATTATAAACAACAGAGGTCCCAGGACAGAGCCTTGAGGCACTCCACTTACAACATTTTCCCACTCTGACTTGATTCCATTTATACTAACTCTCTGTTTCCTTTGGTATAGCCATGCCCTAATCCAGCTTAATATAGCACCCCCAATACCATGAGACTCTATTTTTTTAATCAGTCTTTCATGTGGCACTGTATCAAAAGCTTTGCTAAAGTCAAGGTATACAACATCGCAATCCTTACCACTATCAACTGCCTCAACAATGCTAGAATAAAAAGATAACAAATTTGTTAAACATGAACGGCCATTTATAAAACCATGTTGCAACTCAATTATTAATTTATGTTTTTCAAGATGAAGACGAATTTTATTTGCTATTATAGATTCGAGTAACTTTCCCACAATAGACGTTAGGCTAATTGGTCGATAGTTAGACGCAAGTGATCTATCTCCTTTCTTAAAAACTGGTATCACATTAGCAACTTTCCAAAACTCTGGCACTCTGCCTGACTCTATTGATTTATTAAATATGGTTGACAGTGGGTCACAAAGCTCCTCTTTGCATTCTTTAAGCACCCTAGCAAACACTTCATCCGGCCCTGGGGATTTGTTTGGTTTGAGTTTTACTATTTGTTTAAGAACATCCTCCCTGGTAACTGCTAAACTCGTCAACCTGTCCTCGTCCCCACCCACATAGACTTGTTCGGCTGAAGGCATATTGTTAAGTTCCTCTTTAGTAAATACAGATACAAAATATTTATTAAAAATACTACTCATCTCTTCATCACTATCTGTTATTTGACCTGTCTCAGTTTTTAATGGACCTATCCTTTCCCTAGTCTTAGTACGATATAACTGAAAAAACCCTTTAGGATTTGTCTTTGCTTGCCCTGCTATGCGAACTTCATAGTTTCTTTTTGCTTTCCTTATCTCTTTTTTAACATTTCTAACCAGTTGTACGAATTCCTGTTCTAAAGTGACCTCCCCATTTTTAATCCTTTTGTACCAAGCTCTCTTTTTACCTATAAGGTTCTTCAAATTCTTTGTTATCCACTTTGGGTCATTAGTATACGATCTATTCAATTTGTATGGTATACTACGTTCCTGTGCTTTGTTTAGAATATTCTTAAATAAGTTATATATTGAATCCACATCGAAATCCCCATTTAAGTCACCTATCGCTGGGTTCATGTCTCGCTCCAAGACCGGCCCACACCCCATACCCAAGGCTTTCCAATCAATTTGACCCAAAAAATTTCTTAGGCTATTAAAATCAGCTTTTCGAAAATCTGGCACTTTAACAGAATTTTCTCCTACTGGTCTATTCCATTCTATGCTAAATCTGATTTCTTTGTGATCACTGCTCCCTAGCTCACTCCCTATTTCGATGTCATTAATTTGCGTTTCCCTGTTAGTTAACACTAAATCTAAAATATTATTTTCCCGTGTTGGTTCCTTAATGTGTTGCGTAAGAAAGCAATCGTCAATTAATTCTAGAAAATCTTCTGCTTCACTATTCCCTGTTTTGTTCAACCAGTTTATTCCGCTAAAATTAAAGTCACCCATGACATAAATACTGTTAGATCTAGATGCTCTAGATATTTCATCCCATAGATGCTTTGCTTCCATTCTGTCTAAATTTGGTGGCCTATATATTACTCCTATTATAATATTATTAGCTTTTTCGTTTAATTCAATCCAAATAGTTTCTGTGTGTGGCTCTGTTTTGATTCCCTCTTTGAGACTACATTTCAAATTGTCCCTAACATATATGGCTACTCCACCTCCTCGTCTAATATATCTATCTGTGTGAAATAGTTTAAATCCATATATTTGATATTCAGCTAATAGTTCTCTATTTTCTACATTCATCCACGTTTCGGTAAGTGCAATAATATCTATTTTTTCTGTGCAGACAAGAGCATTTAATTCGTTAATTTTATTTCTTAGACTTCTACTGTTAGTGTAATATACCCTAAGTGAATTGTTATTTTGCGGACCTTCTCTTTCCCTGATCGTTTTGCCAATTCCTTTCTCCCACAAACACATACTCTTATTACCTCCTTCCTCCAAATCAATTCCCATACCTCTATCTACTAACAGTTTAAACCCAAACAAACACCTCTAACCACTTCTTCTAGCGAGTTCGCAACAGCAACAACCCCAGCTCTCGATAGATGCACCCCATCACGAGCATACATTTCATTTCTTCCATAGAAGTGTTCCCAGTTGTCTATGAAAGATATTGCATTTGATTTGCAATATCTTTCCAGCCGGCAATTGACACCAAGTGCCCTCGATATCCATTCATTTCCCACTCCCTTTCTTGGAAGAATGCCACATATGATCGGGATTCCTCCCTTGCTCCTAACTAACTCTATGGCTGTTTTATACCTCTGAATCAGTTCCTCACTCCTGACTCGACCAACATCATTTCCTCCCACGCTAATGCAAATAATGGGATTGTTCCCATTACCAGCCATAATATCATTCATGTTGTTTATAATATCACCAATGCCAGCTCCGGGATAGCAAACCCTTAACCTGTTCCCCCTATCTCTAGCACAAAACGTTCTATCCAAATACCTTATCTGGGAATCTCCCACAACTAATGTTTGCTTAGGTACTTCCTTTACTTTCTGAGGGGCCTGCGCTTCCTTACTCTTCGTTGCTTTCCCTTTTGCGCGATCCACAGTCTCTCCACAGCACTCGTCCTCCAAAACGTCAAATGAATTTGAAGTTGCTATGGCGTTTGAAGGCGGCTTTATCAAAGTCTTCTTAAGGCCCCTGTCTTTCGCAACTCTCCAAGACGAGGTCCCTTTACTGCTGGTCTCCTCCTTCGTTACTTCTCGTTGTTTTTTAAGCTGACGCACCTCCTCCCGCAGAGAGTCCAACTCTGTCCTCAGGGCTCCCACTAGAGTCACCAGGTCCTTAACTACAATGTGGTACCAATTTTTGAGTACATGGTACCAATACCATGAGCTTCTATTTTTTTAATTAGTCTTTCATGTGGCTCTGTATCAAAAGCTTTGCTAAAGTCAAGGTACACAACATCACAATCCTTACCACTATCAACTGCCTCAACTATGCTGGAATAAAAAGTTAGCAAATTTGTTAAACATGAATGGCCATTTGTAAAACCATGTTGCGACTCATTTATTAATTTATGTTTTTCAAGATGGAGACGAATTGTATTTGCAATTATTGATTCAAGTAACTTTCCCACAATAGACGTTAGGCTAATTAGCCGATAGTTTGACGCAAGTGATCTATCTCCTTTCTTAAAAATTGGTACCACATTAGCTACCTTCCATGACTCTGGCACTCTGCCTGACTCTATTGATTTATTAAATATGGTAGACAGTGGCTCGGAAAGCTTCTCTTTGCATTCTTTAAGCACCCTGGCAAACACTTCATCTGGCCCTGGGGATTTGTTTGGTTTTAGTTTTACTAATTGTTTAATTACATCCTCCCTGGTAACTGCTAAACTAGTCAACCTGTCCTCATCCCCACCCACATAGACTTGTTCGGCTGAAGGCATATTGTTAAGTTCTTCTTTAGTAAATACAGATATAAAATATTTGTTAAAAATACTTCTCATCTCCTTGTCATTATCTGTTATTTGACCTGTCTCAGATTTTAATGGACCTATCCTTTCCCTAGTCTTAGTTCGATATAACTGAAAAAACCCTTTAGGATTTGACTTTGCTTGCTCTGCTATGCGAACTTCATAGTTTCTTTTTGCTTTCCTAATCTTTTTTTTTTACATTTCTAACCAGTTGCATGAATTCCTGTTCTAACCTGACTTCCCCATTCTTAATCCTTTAGTACCAAGCTCTCTTTTTACCTATAAGGTTCTTTAAATTATTTGTTATCCACTTTGGGTCATTAGTATTCGACCTGTTCAATTTGTATGGTATACTACGTTCCTGTGCTTTGTTTAGAATATTCTTAAATAAGTTGTATATTAAATCCACATCGAAATCCCCTTTTACGTCACCTATCGCTGCGTTCATGTCTCGCTGTAAGACCGGCCCACACCCCATACCCAAGAGTTTCCAATCTATTTGACCCAAAAAATTTCTTAGGCTATTAAAATCAGCTTTTCGAAAATCTGGCACTTTAACAGAATTTTCTCCTACAGGTCTATTCCATTCTATGCTAAATCTGATTACTTTGTGATCACTGTTCCCTAGCTCTCTCCCTATTTCGATGTCATTAATTTGTGTTTCCCTGTTAGTTAACACTAAATCTAAAATATTATTTTCCCGCCTTAGTTCCTTAATGTGTTGCGTAAGAAAGCAATCGTCAATTAATTCTAGAAAATCTCCTGCTTCACTATTCCCTGTTTTGTTCACCCAGTTTATTCCACTAAAATTAAAGTCACCCATGACATAAATACTGTTAGATCTAGATGCTCTAGATATTTCATTCCATAGATTCTTTGCTTCCATTCTGTCTAAATTTGGTGGCCTATATATAACTCCTATTATAATATTATTTGCTTTTTCGTTTAATTCTATCCAAATAGTTTCTGTGTGTGGCTCAGTTTTGATTCCCTCTTTGAGACTACATTTCAAATTGTCCCTAACATATATGGCTACTCCCCCTCCTCGTCTAATATATCTATCTGTGTGAAATAGTTTAAATCCATTTATCTGATATTCAGCTAATAGTTCTCTATTTTCTTCGTTCATCCACGTTTCGGTAAGTGCAATAATATCTATTTTTTCTGTGCAGACAAGAGCATTTAATTCATTAATTTTATTTCTTAGACTTCTACTGTTTGTGTAATATATCCTAAGTGAATTGTTATTTTGAGGCCCTTTTCTTTCCCTGATCATTTTGTCAATTCTTTTCTCCCACGAACACATACTTTTATTACCTCCTTCCTCCAAATCAATTCCCATACCACTATCTACTAACAGTTTAAACCCAAACAAACACCTCTAACCACTGGTTCCAACGAGTTCGCAACAGCAACAACCCCAGCCCTCGATAGATGCACCCCATCACGAGCATACATTTCATTTCTTCCATAGAAGCGTTCCCAGTTGTCTATGAAAGATATTGCATTTGATTTGCAATATCTTTCCAGCCGGCAATTGACACCAAGTGCCCTCGACATCGATTCATTCCCCACTCCCTTTCTTGGAAGAATGCCACATATGATCAGGATTCCTCCCTTGCTCCTAACTAATTCAATGGCTGTCCTAAATTTCTGTATTAGTTCCTCACTCCTAACTCGCCCAAGATCATTTCCCCCTGCACTAATACAAATAATGGGTTTGTTCCCATTTCCCGTCATAATATCATTCATGTTTTCAACAATATCACCAATTCCAGCTCCCGGATAGCAAACCCTTAATCTGTTCTCCCTATCTCTGGCACAAGACGTTCTGTCTAAATACCTCACCTGGGAATCTCCCACAACCAAAATTCGCTTCGGTACCGCCCTAACTTTCTGAGCAGCCTGAGGGGCCTGCGCTCCGCCGTTCCTCGCTGATTTCCTCGCTGCAGGCGTACTACAGCACTCGTCCTCCAACACGGCAAATGAATTTGCCGTCCTTAGGGCCTCTGTAGGCGGCCTTGTCAAGGTCTTCTTAAGACCCCTGTCTTTCACCACTCTCCACGATGAGGTCTCGTCAACACTGGCCTCCTCCTTCGTTTCCTCCCGAAGTCTCAGCCGTCGTACCTCCTCCCGCAGGGAATCCATCTCTGCTCTCAGAGCTCCAACCAAACTCACCAAATCATTAACTAATCCTTCCATTATTGCAATAATAATGTTACTTGCAATAATAATGTTATAACCTGCTATAACACTAACAGAGAAAGCCTGGCCATGAGCACGCTCATAATCTCCTATAATATTAACAACATAAGCCTAGCCATAAGTACTCCTACCTCTCATATAAGATTAACAGCATAAGCCAAGTCATGAGCACACTCATCCACATATATAATACTAACAGCATAAGCCTGGCCATGAACACACTAGTTAATTGCTATTGTGCTAACACTATAAGCCTGACCATGAGCAAACTCATCTACTGCTATAATACTAACATCATAAGCCTGGCAATAAGCACACTCATATACTGCAATAATACTAACAGTATAAGCCTAGCCATGAGTACATACTTCCGCTGCTATAATACTAACAGGATAGTCCTAGCCATGTGCATACTCATCCACTGCTATAATACTAACAGCATAAATTTGGACATGAGCGTACTCTTCCACTGCAATAATAATAACAGCATAAGCCTGCCATGAGGTTACTCATCCACTGTTATAATGTTAAAAACATAGGCCTAGCCATGAGCACACTAATCCACTTCAATATTATTAGCTTAAGCCTGGCGATGAGCACACTCAAAAACTGCTATACTACTAAAAATATAAGCGTCACCATCAGCAAACTCATCCAATGCTATAATACTAACAACATAAGCCTAGCCATGAACAAATTTATCAACTGCTTTAATACTAGCACACACATATCCACTGCTATAATATTAACAACATAATCCTGACCATCTACACACTCTTCTTCTGCTAAAACACTCACAACATAAGCCTGATCATGAGCACACTCGTCCACAGCTGTAATACTAACAACATAAGTTTGGCAATGAGCACACTCATCAACTGTTATACCACTAACAACCAATAATCATAAACCTGGTCATGAGCACACTCATCCCCCTGCTATAATTCTAACAACATAAGCCAGGCCATGAAGACACTCATTCAGTGCTTTACTACTATCAACATAAGCCTGCAATGAGAACACTCATCCACTGCTATACTACTAACAACAGTGGTTAAGTCGCTCGCCTGGCGTTTTGCGAGCACTTTGTCCTGGGTTCGTATCCTGGCCGGGGAGGATTTACTGAGCACAATTCCCTAACAGTAGCTTCTGTTTACCTCAACAGTAAAATGGGTGCTAGGTTGTAAAAATGATATTTCACGGGGTCTCCAGGGAACATAGGATTAAGGATTTGCCCGAAATGCTACGCGATTAGTGGCTGAACAAGAATGTAAGAACTCTTGTATATATAAATAAATAAAAAACAAATAATAGCCATAAGCCTGGCCAAGAACACAGTCATCCACTGCTATAATGCTAACAACATAAGGCTGGCTATGAACACACTTATCCACTGCTACAATACTATCAACATAAACCTGGCCAAGAGCAAACTCGTCTACTGCAATAACGCTAACAGCATAAGCCTGGCTATGAGCACACTGTTCCACTTCTGTAATATTAACATCATCAGCCTGGTCATTAGCACACTCATCCACTGCTATAATACTAACAGCATATGTCCGACATTCAGCAAACTCATCTACTGCTATAATACAAACAGCATAAGCCTAGCTATGAGCACACTCACCATTGCTATAATACCAACAACATAAGAATAGCCATAAGCACTCATCCAATGCTATAATACTAACAGCATGACCCTGGAGATGAGCACACTTATCCATTGCTATAACACTAACAAAAGAAGTTCGACAATTAGCACACTCATCCAATGCTATAATACTAACAGCATAAGACTAGCCATGAGTAAACCCACTTGTAATTGGAAGATTAAGAGCATCTGCCTAGCCATGAGCATACTCATCCACTGATATAATACTGACAACTTAAGCCTGGCCATGAGCACACTTTTCCACTGCTATAATACTAACAATATAAGCCTGGCCTTGAGCACACTTACCTGTCATTGTAAGATTAGCAGAACAAACCGGACCATAAGTGTCATTAGGAGTGGTAGTGCGTCCTACTGTTACTGCGCCCTAGATCTTGTAGTGTGTCCTAATACTGTTACTGCGCCCTAGATCTAGTAGTGCGTCCTAATACTGTTACTGCGCCCTAGATCTAGTAGTGCGTCCTAATACTGTTACTGCGCCCTAGATCTAGTAGTGCGTCCTAATACTGTTACTGCGCCCTAGATCTAGTAGTGCGTCCTAATACTGTTACTGCGCCCTAGATCTAGTAGTGCGTCCTAATACTGTTACTGTGCACTAGATCTAGTAGTGCGTCCTAATACTGTTACTGTGCACTAGATCTAGTAGTGCGTCCTAATACTGTTACTGTGCACTAGATCTTGTAGTGCGTCCTAATACTGTTACTGTGCACTAGATCTTGTAGTGCGTCCTAATACTGTTACTGTGCCCTAGATCTAGTAGTGCGTCCTAATACTGTTACTGTACCCTAGATCTAGTAGTGCGTCCTAATACTGTTACTGTACCCTAGATCTAGTAGTGCGTCCTAATACTGTTACTGTACCCTAGATCTAGTAGTGCGTCCTAATACTGTTACTGTACCCTAGATCTAGTAGTGCGTCCTAATACTGTTACTGTACCCTAGATCTAGTAGTGCGTCCTAATACTGTTACTGCGCCCTAGATCTAGTAGTGCGTCCTAATACTGTTACTGTGCACTAGATCTAGTAGTGCGTTCTAATACTGTTACTGTGCACTAGATCTAGTAGTGCGTTCTAATACTGTTACTGTGCACTAGATCTAGTAGTGCGTCCTAATACTGTTACTGTGCACTTGATCTAGTAGTGCGTCCTAATACTGTTACTGTGCACTTGATCTAGTAGTGCGTCCTAATACTGTTACTGTGCACTAGATTTTTTAGTGCGTCCTAATACTATTACTGTGCACTGTGACCGGTAGTGTTTTCTGAGAATGTTACTGTGCACTGATACTGGTAGTGTGTCCTGAGAGTGTTACTGTGCACTGAGACGGGTAATGAGAACTGAGAGGGTTACTGTGCAATTAGACTGATAGTGTGTTTAGAGAGTGTTTATGTGCACTGTGATTGATAGTGAGTCCTAAAAGTGTAACTGTGCACTGGTATGTGAAGTTTGTCCTGAGAGTGTTACTGTGAACTGGGACTCGTAGCGTGTCCTGAGTGTTACTGTGCACTTGGATTGGTAGTATGTCTTGAGAGTATTACTTTTCAATGGGACTGATTGTTACTATGAGCGTTACTGTGCACAACAGAACTCATAATTTGTCCTCAGAGTGCTACTGTGCACTAGGACTGGTAATGTATGCTGATAGTGTTACTGTGCACTGAGACTGATAATGTGTCCTCAATGTTACGGTGCACTGGGACTGGTAG
Organism: Procambarus clarkii; assembly: GCF_040958095.1. Classification (NCBI taxonomy): domain Eukaryota; kingdom Metazoa; phylum Arthropoda; class Malacostraca; order Decapoda; family Cambaridae; genus Procambarus; species Procambarus clarkii. Next base: position 6,200,588 of record NC_091170.1, on the reverse strand, counting down.
TTTGTTCTGAGAGTGTTACGGTGCACTGGTACTGGTAGTTTGAACTGAGTGTTACGGTGCACTGGTACTGGTAGTTTGAACTGAGTGTTACGGTGCACTGGTACTGGTAGTTTGAACTGAGTGTTACGGTGCACTGGTACTGGTAGTTTGAACTGAGTGTTACGGTGCACTGGTACTGGTAGTTTGAACTGAGTGTTACGGTGCACTGGTACTGGTAGTTTGAACTGAGTGTTACGGTGCACTGGTACTGGTAGTTTGAACTGAGTGTTACGGTGCACTGGTACTGGTAGTTTGAACTGAGTGTTACGGTGCACTGGTACTGGTAGTTTGAACTGAGTGTTACGGTGCACTGGTACTGGTAGTTTGAACTGAGTGTTACGGTGCACTGGTACTGGTAGTTTGAACTGAGTGTTACGGTGCACTGGTACTGGTAGTTTGAACTGAGTGTTACGGTGCACTGGTACTGGTAGTTTGAACTGAGTGTTACGGTGCACTGGGACTGGTAGTTTGTTCTGAGTGTTACGGTGCACTGGGACTGGTAGTTTGTTCTGAGTGTTACGGTGCACTGGGACTGGTAGTTTGTTCTGAGAGTGTAGTGTGCACTGGTACTGGTAGTATTGCATTTGTGTTTCTGTGCACTGCCACTGGTAATGTGTATTGAGTGTTTCGCTGAAATGTAAATGGTAATGTGTATCCTGAGAGTGTTACAGTGTGACTTTTCTAGGTCACACTGGGACTGGTAGTGTGCCCTGGAAAGTTTAGGGTGAACTGCGACTGGTAGTGTTATTTTAAAGTGTTACTGTGCATTGGAACTGGTAGTTGGTAATGAGAGTGCCATTGTGCCCTGGACAGGTAATTTGTCCTTGGAGTGTTAATGTGCACTGGGACTGGTAGTGTTTCCTGTGAGTGTTGCTGTGCACTGGGACAGGTAATTTGTCCTTTGAGTGTTGCTGTGCACTGGGACAGGTAATTTGTCCTTTGAGTGTTGCTGTGCACTGGGACGGGCTGGGTGTTGTTCTTACTGGGGTTGTGTTACCTTGCCACTGAGGACGTGCTCGCTGACTGGCCCTTCACAAACCCTAACCGATTCTTAAGTATCCGGAGGGGTGAGGGAGGGACGGAACTGGAGGAAGAGGAGTGGAAGGGAGGAATTGGGAGGGGGAGAAGGGGGTGCCATGGGAGGGGTAAAGAACTGAGGAACTAGGCTTGAGAATGTCATACTCACCGAATCTCTTACATAAAACATGCATACGCACATATACACACACACTCACACACCGCCGCCGCCAGCGCAGGCGAGAAACAATGGGCGGAGATTCTTTCACCCTGAAGCCCCTGTTACCTAGCAGTAAATAGGTACCTGGGAGCTAGACAGCTGTCACGGGCTGCTTCCTGGTGTACTCACCTATTTGTACTCACCTATTTGTGCTTGCGGGGGTTGAGCTTTGGCTCTTTGGTCCCGCCTCTCAACTGTCAATCAACTGGTGTACAGATTCCTGAGCCTACTGGGCTCTATCATATCTACATCTGAAACTGTGTATGGAGTCAGCCTCCACCACATCACTGCCTAATGCATTCCATCCGTTAACTACTCTGACACTAAAAAAGTTCCTTCTAACGTCTCTGTGGCTCATGTGGGTACTCAGATTCCACCTGTGTCCCCTTGTTCGCATCCCACCAGTGTTGAATAGTTTATCCTTGTTTACCCGGTCGATTCCTCTGAGGATTTTGTTGGTTGTGATCATGTCTCCCCTTACTCTTCTGTCTTCCAGTGTCGTAAGGTGCATTTCCCGCAGCCTTTCCTCGTAACTCATGCCTCTTAGTTCTGGGACTAGTCTAGTGGCATACCTTTGGACTTTTTCCAGCTTCGTCTTGTGCTTGACAAGGTACGGGCTCCATGCTGGGGCCGCATACTGTTATGGCCCTCTCGGGTCGCAATCGGGTTCTTACTCTGATGTTGTTAGAGGAAGGGTATCCGGCCCCAAGCCAGTAGTGGCTTTCAAGGGATGTGATCCGTAACGCAAGTAAAATAAAAGGGGAAGGGAAAGAAAGGCAAAAACTTAATATTATAATTAACACCTTCACCAATAAATATATATAAGAAGATTACACGGGGGGTGGGTGGGGGGTGGGGTATAAACACTATTATCTACACGGTTGTCTTCCTCTGAAGACTCTGGATCTTCACGGTGCCAAGCTCTTGGTGCTCTCGTGGCCTCACGACGAATCCTTTGAGAATCTTGAGTCTACCCCGGCCACAGGCCAGCCAAAACACAGTTCCACTGGGGGCACCGTCGTGGAGGCCGTCAACCACAAGTCCAGCAGATAGCTGGCAGGTTCCAAATCAGCGACGCAGGTTAGGCCACTCCACGAGCGATACTAGGGTCGCGCCCTAGTCAGGAGCCTCGTATGATACCACAGATCACTCTCCTTTCCATAACACCCCAGTGGTTAAGCGTCTCCACCAGTCAGTCCCGGGTATGACAATCCTTCAACTGCCACTTCATAGGCAGGGTAACACCACAGTGTTCATCCGGGGGGCGACTCACAGCTGCTGCAGCAAACACTTGGTGACGAGACGGCTGCCTTAGGTAGACTGACTCAACTTCCCTTACAGCAGTCCCAGGTCGACTCTGTAAGCAGACACGTCATCAATAACAGGGACACACAAAAGCACCTCACTTATAGGCTCAGACCCAAACGCCCACCTATCCACTCCATAGATGGCGTTGTCGTCTGAGCACCACCTCACCAGAGGTCAGCAGCGGCTGTGTTGTGAGCTGAACAGGACTGGAAACTGGCCCTCGTGGCCAGTACACCTCGTCCTCACCAGGTGTCGTCGTCCATTTGGAGGGGGTTTCGGGAGCTGACCCACAGATGGCGTGGTCGTCACTGCTCCAGGCTCGGACGCTGGATTCGGGTTCGTAACACCTCCCCACCAAAACGAATTTGGTTTGGGGTTCTATAAAGAAAAACACAAACCAAATTAGTATGTGGATACAATTCCACACAGACTCACGTACACTATGAACTGGAGTGGTGAGGCTGTCTTGTCCACAGAACTGTCCCACTGGGCAACTCTGGCATGAAGGAAACTTGTAGATGGAAGGTAATGGCTTGCCTATTGCAACTTCCCACATCTCCACTGCGATGTCAAGCAGGGGCATATTCTCACATCTCTCGAGTAAGGATTGGTATCGACACGATCTGGGGTGACTCGACACTTCCCTGTGTCGTGGCACCGATGATGGCTGGTTACAAACGGCATTTCTGGTGCCGGTCCGGTAGTCCTTCAGGGAGACAGGAACCTGGAATACAGGGGTCTGATTATTTAGAGTGACAGCGACAGTCAAATCAGTACTCACAGCATACGCCTCTACTAGGCTCACACCTAGTTCCAATAGGGCTGCTCGTACATCGAAGATGGCATTCACTCTGCCACCGTCAGGTCGACCAACGTTCCGTATAACGCTGCATTTAGGCTCAGCAATCACGCGGGGGGTGTCAACCTGTCGGAAACAGTCACTCATAATATCACGTCTCGTACCTTCTGTATCTACCATCACCTTCCAGGTCCCTCCTTCGACTGCACTACTCACAGTGCACGTCTCCAATCCCTGGGGTCTTTTCGCGATGTTCATGGGAGCCATCATCTGTCGGATCGTCCACTGGTCCTTACTGAGAACACATATGAGAACAAAACAAAACACCGCTAAGAAACATTTGGTTAACTGAGGGATTAGCTTCCTGAGCCTGTCATGTCCATAACCGGCAATATCCACTAGCCTGGTTTGGACCAAAGAGGGCACTCGACCTTTCGAACATACCTCACATACCTCTGACGTCTGGGGAATCTCTGGCCGGTTCAATGAATGCTGTACCTTGCCATACCGCAAGTACACATCCGCCTTCGCTCCAGACTCTTTGGTATCCGTGGGTACTTGCACCCAAGACCTCTCTTCTCGCTCAGTCGCTTCTGTCATCATAACCGTATGTTCCTCGTCGGGAGAAGAATCAGGAGACTCTGCTAGAACGTTGTCGAGCTGTCGGGTAGAGGACAGATTAAACATAGTATTTAATTCCGGGTCTGTCTGTACCTGGATATTACCATTTCCAGCCGTTACTTCTGACCTTGCTGTTCCGGCTGACTCGTCCGCGACCTTGGGATGATTGGTGCTCCAATCTGTCACCAAGTCGTTGGCTAGTATCACGTCAATCCCAGCTATAGGGAGGGTATCGACTATTGCCAACGCACATGTGCCGCTGAAGTAAGGCGAATCGAGATGTACCAGCACTAAGAGGGCGATGTACTGCGTCCTCGGAAACCCAACCAGGATAACCTTTTGTCTCCCGTCTACTCTCACTCCCTTGGGTAACGAGCTACTCACGATCAGGGACTGGGCTGCTCCACTATCTCTGAGCACTACGACTGATCTACCAGTATGATCACTCTTTACATACCCGCTTGAAGTGTGAGGGGAAAACAATCTTGGTTCTTCCGGCGTAGTCGTCGACTGGCTTCCTTCTGGTAGAGTCACACAGCGCATCAACATCACCTCCCTACGTGGGCCGCTACCTCTTCTGCCTCGGCACATAGCAGCTACATGCCCTTTCTGCCCACAAGTCCAGCACACCACATTCCTCCTCGGACTCCGGTGTTTCGGACTGCTAGGACTAGTCCTTCGAGGGCTACTTGGGGGCGTCTTCTCAGCGCTTCGTGGGACGGGTCTCTCTTCTTCTTCATGACGAGGTTTGTCAAACCGGCGGGGGTAATTCCTCGGGACGTACTTAGCAGACGGCCTATGCGTCAGGATGTATTCCTCAGCCATTGTGGCTGCCGCACTCAAGGTCTCTACCTGCTGTTCCTCTAAGTACGTCTTCAGGTCTCCAGACAAACAATCCTTGAAGTCCTCTAACAGTATGAGCTGCTCGAGGTCTTCTTTGGTCTCCACCTTCCGAGAGGCACACCATTCCTGGAAAAGTCGCTCCTTGATAGTGGCGAATTCGGTGAAATTGTGCTCTGAGGTCTTCTTCAGGTTTCTAAACTTTTGCCTGTAAGCCTCAGGTACCAACTGGTAAGCCATGAGCACCACTTTCTTCACCCTGTCGTAATCGCCAGAGTCGTCAAGGGACAACGTGGAGTAGGCGACTTGGGCCTTCCCAGTCAAGACTGACTGTATCATGATGGCCCAATTCTCCCTTGGCCACTCCAAAGAGGCTGCGACTTTCTCGAAGGCCGCGAAGAACTTTGAGACTTCCTTCTCGTTGAACTTCGGGACCATTTTGATGTTCCTCACCGGATCGAAACCACTGGTTTCCGTTGTTGGCCTCCGACCACCTAACCGCAATACTTCTAGTTCATGTTGTCTCTCTCTTTCCTCTCTGTCTCGTCGTTCTTGCCTGTCTCGTTCTTCTCTCTCTCGTTTCTTTTCTCTTTCTCGTTCTTTTCTTTCTCTTTCTCGTTCTTCTTCTCTTTCTCTTTCTGCCTTCCTTTCTTCTAATTCTAAACGCCTCATCTCTAATTCTTTATCTTGTCTCTCTTTTTCCATTTCTAATTTCTTCCATTCTATCTCACGATTTATCTCTAAGGCACGCATTTTGACTATAAGAAAGCTAATATTCAGCTCACCTGCATCACTGTCAATGTCACTGCCTTTATCTTCCTTTTCAGTGGAAGCTACTTCCTCACTTTCTTTTGTACTTGGTACCTCACCTTCCTGTTTTTCTTCGGCCTTCAAATGCCGGTGAACCTTTGACAAGATCTCCACACGGGAATCACTGGCACGGATCTTGATCTCCAGGTAGGCACTCACCAGTACGAGTTCCTGTTTGCTCAGATATTTTAATCTGGCAAGACAGTCCTCTCTGTTCAGAAAAGCCTGAACATCGTCCAGATCATCGATGGTAGCTTTTTCTGCCATTGTCACAGATGGAACACTTAGCACTTAACACACCGCTCCACTTTAGCACTTAACGCACCGAGCACTGTTCTACGTCAATATTGCACTTTACCGCACCGAACACTGCACTTGCCAATATTGCACGTAATTACACCGGGCACCGCGCTACACAATATTCCACTTAATCACAGCGAGCACTTCGCTCTACAATATTGACCTGAATCACTGAGCACCACACCACACAATATTGCACTTAATCCCTTAATCACAGCGAACACCGCACTGCACATTATTGCACTTAGTCACTCCGAGCACCGCACTGGACGTATAACGTCCTAATAGTCACACACAGGGGGAATTATTTACAGGGATTACGCCACTTCACCACCCGTCAAACATACTTGACAAGGGGTCAGATCCCGCTGGGATTGTCATTATGTTACGGCCCTCTCGGGTCGCAATCGGGTTCTTACTCTGATGTTGTTAGAGGAAGGGTATCCGGCCCCAAGCCAGTAGTGGCTTTCAAGGGATGTGATCTGTAACGCAAGTAAAATAAAAGGGGAAGGGAAAGAAAGGCAAAAACTTAATATTATAATTAACACCTTCACCAATAAATATATATAAGAAGATTACACAGGGGGGTGGGGTATAAACACTATTATCTACACGGTTGTCTTCCTCTGAAGACTCTGGATCTTCACGGTGCCAAGCTCTTGGTGCTCTCATGGCCTCACGACGAATCCTTCGAGAATCTTGAGTCTACCCCGGCCACAGGCCAGCCAAAACACAGTTCCACTGGGGGCACCGTCGTGGAGGCCGTCAACCACAAGTCCAGCAGATAGCTGGCAGGTTCCAAATCAGCGACGCTGGTTAGGCCACTCCACGAGCGATACTAGGGTCGCACCCTAGTCAGGAGCCTCGTGTGATACCACAGATCACTCTCCTTTCCATAACACCCCAGTGGTTAAACGTCTCCACCAGTCAGTCCCGGGTATGACAATCCTTCAACTGCCACTTCATAGGCAGGGTAACACCACAGTGTTCATCCGGGGGGCGACTCACAGCTGCTGCAGCGAACACTTGGTGACGAGACGGCTGCCTTAGGTAGACTGACTCAACTTCCCTTACAGCAGTCCCAGGTCGACTCTGTAAGCAGACACGTCATCAATAACAGGGACACACAAAAGCACCTCACTTACAGGCTCAGACCCAAACGCCCACCTATCCACTCCATAGATGGCGTTGTCGTCTGAGCACCACCTCACCAGAGGTCAGCAGCGGCTGTGTTGTGAGCTGAACAGGACTGGAAACTGGCCCTCGTGGCCAGTACACCTCGTCCTCACCAGGTGTCGTCGTCCATTTGGAGGGGGTTTCGGGAGCTGACCCACAGATGGCGTGGTCGTCACTGCTCCAGGCTCGGACGCTGGATTCGGGTCCGTAACACATACTCCAGGATTGGTCTTACATATGTGGTGTACAAGATTCTGAATGATTCCTTACACAGGTTCCTGAACGCTGTTCTGATATTAGCCAGCCTCGCATATGCCGCAGACGTTATTCTTTTTATGTGGGCTTCAGGAGACAGGTTTGGTGTGATATCAACTCTTAGATCTTTCTCTCTGTCCGTTTCATTAAGTACTTCATCTCCTATTCTGTATCCTTTGTCTGGCCTCCTATTTCCACTGCCTAGTTTCATTACTTTGCATTTACTCGGGTTGAACTTCAACAGCCATGGACCATTCACTCAGTCTGTCTAGGTCATCTTGTAGCCTCCTACTATCGTTCTCAGTTTCAATCCTCATAATTTTTGCATCATCGGCAAACATTGAGAGAAACGATTCTATACCCTCTGGGAGATCATTTACATATATCAGAAACAGTATAGGTCCAAGGACTGACCCCTGCGGGACTCCACTCGTAATGTCTCGCCAATCTGAGACCTCACCCCTCACACTGTCTCGTTGTCTCCTCTTGCTTAGGTACTCCTGTATCCAACGGAGTACCTTCCCTTTCACTCCAGCCTGCATCCCCAGCTTTTTCACTAGCCTCTTGTGTGGCACTGTATCAAAGGCTTTCTGACAATAGAAAAATATGCAGTCTGCCCACCCTTCTCTTTCTTGCCTTATTTTTGTTGCCTGGTCATAGAATTCAAGTAACTCTGTGAGACAGGACCTGCCATTCCTGAATCCATGTTGGTGCTGTGTTACAAAGTTCTTTCGCTCCAGGTGCTCCACTAGCTTCCTTCGCACAATTTTCTCCATCGGCTTGCATGGTATGCAGGTTAGGGACACTGGCCTGTAATTCAGTGCCTCCTGTCTGCCCCTTTCTTGTATATCGGGACTACGTTAGCTGCTTTCCAAATTTCTGGCAGTTCCCCTGTTGCCAGAGATTTGTTATGTACTATGGAGAGTGGTAGGCACAGTTCTTCTGCTCCTTCCTTTAGTATCCAAGGGGAGATTCCATCTGGGCCTATAGCCTTTGTCACATCCAACTCTAGTAAACACTTCCTTACTTCCCTGCTGGTAATCTCAAACTCTTCCAGTGGTTCCTGGTTAGCTATTCCCTCTCTTATCTCTGGGGTTTCTCCTTGCTCTTAGGTGAAGACCTCTTGGAATTTATTATTCAGTTCCTCACACACTTCTTTGTCGTTTGTAGTGAATCCTTCTGCCCCTATCCTTAATTTCATAACCTGTTCCTTTACTGTTGTGTTTCTCCTGATGTGGCTATGCAGCAATTTAGGCTGCTTTTTTGCCTTGCTTGCGATGTCGTTTTCGTATTGTCTTTCTGCCTCTCTTCTCATCCTGACATATTCATTCCTGGCATTCTGGTATCTTGCTCTGCTCTCCAGTGTCCTGATATTCCTATAGTTTCTCCATGCCCATTTACTTTGCCGCTTAGCTAGCCTACATCTCTGATTAAACCATGGGTTTCTCATCTTCATTTCACTGTTTTCCTTTTGGACTGGGACAAACTTGCTTGCTGCGTCCTTGCACTTTTGCGTGATGTAGTCCATCATATCTTGGGCCGTCTTTTCCCTGAGCTCTGTTTCCCATGCTATATCTTTTAGGAATTATCTTATCTCCTCATAGTTTCCCTTTCGGTATGCTAACCTTTTGGTTTCGGTATCCCTCCTCGAGTTCAATAACCTTTCTTCAATCAGGTACTCAAACACCAATACACTGTGGTCGCTCATTCCTACTGGGGCCTCAAAACCGATTTCTCTTATGTCAGAGTCGTTCAGGGTGAAGACTAGGTCGAGTCTCGCTGGTTCGTCATTTCCTCTCATCCTTGTGGGTTCACTGACATTCTGGGTTAAGAAGTTTCTAGTCACCACCTCCAGTAGTTTGGCTCTCCACGTATCCTCGCCTCCATGCGGTTCCTTGTTCTCCCAATCAATCCTTCCATGATTGAAGTCCCCCATGATGAGCATGTGGGATCTATTTCTACAGGCAGCAGATGCTGCCCTCTCAATTATAGTGTTAACTGCCATGTTGTTGTTTTCGTACTCTTGACTGGGTCTTCTGTCATTTGGTGGAGAGTTATATATTACTGCTACTACTATCCTTGGTCCTCCCATTGTCATGGTGCCTGCTATGTAGTCTCTGAAACCCTCAGAGCCTGGGATAGCCATCTCCTTAAAACTCCATTCCTTTCTCATGAGTAGGTCCACTCCACCTCCTCCCCTACCTTTCCTCTCTTTCCTTATTACTGTGTACTCCTGGGGAAACACGGCATTCGTTATGATTCCAGAGAGTTTTGTTTCAGTGAGTCCGATTACATCTGGGTTCACTTCTTGTGTTCTTTCCCTTAGTTCACTTGCCTTGCTTGTGATCCCATCTATGTTCGAGTACATTACCCTGAAACTGACTCTCTTCTGCTTCTCCTCTGGAGGGGACCTGTGGGGTCTGGGGTGAGCGACAGCTGGGAGGATCTGGTACGGGGAGACTGGTGGAGGAGGAAGGGCTTAGGGGGGGTGGGGCAGGAAGGGGGGGTGGGTGAGAGGGGGGAGGGTTGGGGGGTGAGAGGGGGAGGGTTGAGGGGGGTGAGAGGAGGAGGTTTGGGGGGATGGGGGAGAAGGGGGGGTTTCGGGGGGCAGTAAAGAGGGGAGGGCGTTAGGGGGAAAGGGAAGGCTGAGGTGGGTGAGGAAGAAGGGAGGGTTTTGGGGAGTGGTGGAGAGGGAAAGGCTTAGGTGGGGTGGGGGGGGAATGGTGGGCTTAGGGGGGCGGGGGAAAACGGAGGGCTTGTGGGTGGCAGAGACGGGAGGGCATGTGGGAGAAGGGAGGGCTTGGGGGATGGGGGAGAAGGGAGGTCCTGGGGGGGAGGGGGGAGTGGGAGGAGGGGGGTGGGTGGGGGGAGGGTGCCTTAGGTGGGTACTTAGTGGGGAGCTGACAGGGGTTGGGGCAGGCAAGGTGTCTGTTGGGTAGAATGTGAGGGTGGTGCCGCACTCCCTGTGCCTAGTGCACTGTTTGAGAAGGGTTCCCCACTCCCCTCTGGGATTGTAGGTATCGAGGTTGTGGCTCCTCGATTCCTTTCTCTCTCCCTGCGCTCCTTCCTTGCATCTGCTGCCTGCTTTCTCTCTTTCCTTGTC